>NC_046380.1:4279236-4492863 GCF_011125445.2 Fundulus heteroclitus | reverse complement strand
CTGTAATACTTTACAGCTGGTTCTGCTGTTCTTTTTATATCTCTCTTTGCAGGTGGAGAAGCTCTCTCCCTTTTTCCTTCCTCTTTTATCTTTTTATTCTCTTCTTACCTTCTGTTCAGTGGTCCAATTAACATGACATATGCCCTGCTATAAATTCAAAATAAAGCTCTGACATGCATAAATCAAAATGCTGAACGTGCGGTGCTCTGAGGTTACTTATCCAAACTCACACCTCCCACACAGAGCCTCCAGTGCAGAGCCTCCAGCTTCTGAAAAGCTCGATTTCTCTTTTTGCTGCGGAACCAGCCGTCAAAGTTCGGAGACTTTAGAACTATGCCTGACAAAAAAAACAAAATAAATAAGTTAGACAAAAATGTACCCAAGAGGTTACGTTTAGATCGTGTACGTCGTTTCTTTGCGTGTTCACGTCGCACCTGTAGGTCCGATCCAGTCTCCTTTGAGTCTGGAGCAGGTGAGCTGAGGCACGGCCCTTCTCCAGGGTCTTCATGAAGTCCCTGCTGGACGAACGGTCGCAGCTGCGGCGGACTCTTTCCAGGGACTGATGGACTTCTGGAGGGGCATGAGGCTGGCAACGTACCGCTCCTGCAACAAAAACCAACGCACAGAATCATCCTTCAGAACCAGTTTAGTCTATAACCATAGAAGCTTTGCTGTGTTGGATTTAAAAAGACAAAAAAATGATGTTTTTTTTATGCCGCATCAAAGGCTCATGGATAAAAAGGTCGACATTTACCAGAGGGATGATGAAGCTCTGCGTCAGCTCCAAAAAGTAGCGTCGAAGAATTGCATTCTGGGCCGCCGACGGTCTCTTCTGCTGGACCCCCTGAGAAACGAAAAAACAAACCTCTGACCTTTGACCCTGCAGAGCTACGAGTTTTACGGACGCAGCAAACGTGGAAAATCCACATCCAGAACCAACTGCAGATCCGTTATTTGTGTTAAATACAGTCGAAATATATTTTAAAGAGGATTTAACTACATTTAGTAGATTATAGTTTGATTTTATTCTCCATTTACTGTCACATTCAATTAATTAGAATAGACCTTTTAAAACGGCAAACTTTAGGCTCAGATTTCCGTGTTAAAAATGTTTATTGGTCTGAAGCTATATTATCATTTTTAATGTGTTTTAATTAGCAGAACATACAAATTAACAGAAATAAAGGCTTGAAAACAAACATTTGATTCCAATTTTCGAGATTTAGAATCGATTCTTTTCGATTCAAATTGGATGGCAGGAAATAAAAAACATTTTTTAGCTGTTACCTGAATTTCATGACTGTATAGTTATGCAACATATTGATACTACTCTCATATTAACATTTAAAACCAAATTAATAAAGTTATGATAGCTAATGGTGGCTGTAAGGACCAAACTGTCTCCCTGAATGCTTAGACAACAGTTTTCACAAACATGCTGTGGGGCAGAAAACCTCAAAAGATCCATGGTGGAAAACAGAGACACCAGAAAACATCTACAGCTGCTATTTCTTTTCAATTTCAAAAATACTTTGTTAAACCAAAAGGGACACTAAATTTGGACACTGACCAGTTGTATTATTAAAAATATGACATTAAAAATTCACCTCCTGGACTGGAGTGTGAAGAATATCCGTGGACTCATGCCGGCTCACGCATATTTAGCTGCAGGATTTGTTTTAAATATCGATCTTTTCTAATACGAATCAATTTTTAGGACATAATGAGAATTGATTTATAATAGCCCTAGTGTTAATTATTTTATATAACGTGTTTCACAGAATATTTCTTTCCGGGAGGCGTCACAGGCAACAACGCCGTCCAGCAACATTATGAACGAAGAGCAACACTGATGTTGCTGTCAGTTTATTCTGTTTTAACCTTGAACCGCCGCTACCGTCTTGCTTTTAAGCACTTTTACATATTAGGGCTAAACGATATTTTAATAACAATATATGTCGATGATAGAAAAGAAAAAGGTCAGAAAAAGTTCAATAGAATAACAGTTTTCTTGTTTAGTCATGTAGGTTAATATTACAATCATTACATGCTCCCAACTAATCACAACGCAGACCCAGGAACCAAGCTCCGCCTCCTTCAAAGAGTTCAGAGAGCATGCGTTCTTTTGTCTTTTTTAAAAACTTGAAGTTTTGGTAAAAAGTTGGTTTAATAAAGGGTTGAGTTATAAGTCAGTGTCTTCTTTATTTAAAAATAGTTTGCTAAGCAACAGCATAAAATGTCCAGGGCTGCACTTAAAATCTATATTTTGAATTTGCTGATAGTTATCAATATCGACATTCTGCCGGATGCTCACAGCTGAGATGATAATGATAAGCAGGGTCCCTTCAACATGCTTCATGCTCTTTTAACTCTCAGTCAACGATATTTAGCTGCAGGACGTAACTGAGGGGAAAGAACCAGTTTCTGCCTTTTCATCAGTAATTTTATCTAAAGAGAATCTCTCCGGCTTCGCTTCTGTCACACAGCAAAAACAGAACAGAGGCTGGAAACGGGTAGGAGATCCGGTGACGTTCACGCTGCACAAAGGGAACTAAAAATAAGTAAAATTTTCATGAAATTGGTGTGTTTGTCCTTGATTTGAGCAGGAATATAATCTCATCTGCCTACGGAACGAGTATTTTTACCCCTAAAATAAGATACCATATTTTTTGGATTATAAGGCGCACCAAATATTCTTCCCAAGTATGTAATATCACTCCTTCAGGTCCACATCTCTCTATCCATCTCTGTCAGGAGGACAGAGTAGTTGGACTACACTGCCCTGTTTCTAACATAAGACCAAAATAAACTGAACTTTTATATTAAATTAACTTACAAGGTTTATTGCATTTCTAGTTTAGACATTACAGTCAGGCAGTCTTGTAGACAGCTCAGGGGTCCTCAGGTAGTGACACAGTGTACCGTAATGCTCCTAATATCCATTTAGAGCGCCTTTGTTGCTAACCAAAGTCATACTTACACATTTGAACAGATTTTTGAGCACATTGTACCACATAAAATCAGTCAGTAAGCACAACGGTGATCAGATATAAGGTGCACTGTCAATTTTTGAGAAGATTTAAGGATTTTAATTGCGCCTTATAGTCCAAAAAGTATGGTAATTAGATATATTCACTTAAAATAAGATGATGGAGGTGAGGTATTCCTGTTTTAAGTGCAAAAATCTTATTCCACAGGCAGATCATCTTATTTACCTGCTCAAATCAAGTGCAAATACGCTCATTTCAAGAAAATTTGACTTACTCTTAGTTCCCATTTTGCAGCGCAAACAAGCCAAATGGATGCTGCACTGCAAAAACAGAACTAAAAATAAGTAACATTTTCTTAAAATGAGTGCATCTGTTTTTGATTTGAGCAGGTAAATAAGATGATTTGCCAATGGAATAAGATTTTTGCACTTAAAATAGGAACAACTCATCTCCATCATCTTATTTCAAGTGCAGGATGTCTAATTATCTTATTTTAGGGGTCAAAATACTCATTCCATTGGCAGATAAGATTATTTACCTGCTCAAATCAAGGACAAAAAAACACAAATTTTAAGAACATTTGACTTATTTTTGATCCGTTTTTGCAGTGTGAAGATGAAAGATCTGGCATTTAATGACTCCTTCGGCCCAGGTTGCTTTAAACACGCAGCGACACGCTGAGTGGAGAACGTTTGTTACCTTCTGCAGCTGCTTGATGATCTCCTCATCCTTGTTGAGATATGGCTTGTATGCAGTGTACACACCTGTGATGAATACACACACCAGCATCGGCTTCAGAGAACCTGTCAGCGGCAAAGCCTTTACTGATTTACTGAAGGTGAAAACATCAGAAATAAAGACTGTTTACCAGGTTTAGAGTCCAGAGTTTTGAGGTTTTTCAGTTTCTTGACTTTCATCTGCTTGGCCACTTCTCCTGAGGAGGAACAGAGACGTGAAAGAGAAGGAAGGACCTATGATGGAGGAGCTCCACAACAACTGAAACCAGGAGAGTTAAAGAACCTGACATGAACTAAACGTCTTTCTGAGACCATTTCTATAGTATATCTCAATTAAATGCATAACGTTAAATATGCAATATCACCAAAAATCAGCATCCTCCTGCCTTGACTCCCATTCTCTACGCATGAGGTCCAATATGACGCTGGTCCACCCTTTGCAGCTATAACAGCTGCCAATCATCTGGGAAGGCGGTCCACAAGGTTCTGGAGAGTTTTGTGGGAATTTTTTAACTATTCTTCCAGAATCTCATTAGTGAGGTCAGACGCTGCTGAAGGCCTCTGCTCTCAGTCTCCGCTCTAATTCATCCCAGAAGTCATCTGCTGGGTCGAGGTCAGGACTCTGCAGGTCAGTCAAGGTCATCCTCACTAGAATCTCATTCGGGTCTAAATGCACTGCAAAAAAAGCAACTAACAGTAAGTAAAATTTTCTTGAAATGAGTGTATTTGTCCTTGATTTGAGCCGGTAAATAAGATTATCTGCCTATGGAATGGAACTTTTTGTTCTCTGTCATTTATCTCTTCATAGAAGGTACACCTGGTCTGGTGTTCTGTTAGCTGTGACATCATCAGGGGAGGCAGATCATCCTCTATTACCATCTAACATAGAAAGTACTCCTGGGTCAATGTGAGCTTCTGAGCTTTCTGTGTCTCTGCTCTGTCTTCTCTAACATAGAAAGTACTCCTGGGTCAATGTGAGCTTCTGTGCTTTCTGTGTCTCTGCTCTGTCTTCTCTAACATAGAAAGTACTCCTGGGTCAATGTGAGCTTCTGTGCTTTCTGTGTCTCTGCTCTGTCTTCTCTAAGCCCCAGTGGGTGGAGGCAGATGAGCGTTCACACTGAGCCTGGTTCTGGTTCTGCTGGAGGTTTTTCCTTCCCGTTGATAGGGAGTTTTTCTTTTCACTGTCGCTTCATGCTTGCTCAGTATGAGGGATTGCTGCAAAGCCATCAACAATGCAGACGACTGTCCACTGTGGCTCTACGCTCTTTCAGGAGGAGTGAATGCTGCTTGGAGAGACTTGATGCAACCTGCTGGGTTTCCTTAGAGAGGAAACTTTCTCACCAACCTGGAGGATCTGATGGAGTCTGACTTTGGAAAGAGCCTTGAGATGACATGTGCTGTGATTTTGAGCTATATACATAAAATTGAATTAAATTGAATGAGTATTTTTACCCCTACAATAAGATAATTAGATTTACTGCACATCAAATAAGACAATGGAGATGACTTAATCCTATTTTAAGTGCAGATCATTAAACTTGTTGCTCAAATCCAGGAGAAATACACTTATTTCAAGAAGATTTATCTTACTTTTAGTAGCTTTTTTGTAGTGTGGACCTCGGTTTCTGCTCTGTTTTTCTCAGTCCTGCTGGAAGAGGAATGGATCGTCTCCAAAGAAGTTGCAAGCAGGGAGTTTTCCTGAATCTCTTGGTCTGCTGAAGCGTTCAGAGTTCCTTTCACTGGAACCAAGGGTCCAAGCCCAGTTCCTGGAGAACAACCCCCACACCAGAACCATCCCTCCACCAAACTTCACACATGGTGCAGTTACTGTCAGACAAAAACCTGCCGGCCACCAAACCCAGACCTTTCCTTCAGATTCCCAGACGGAGAACCACGATTCATCCCTCCAGAGAACGTTCCTCCACTGCTCTAGAGCAGAGCTCCCCAGAACGTTTCAGCCTGCGGCGCCCAAAATAACAGCGCAAGTGACCGGGGACCCCATTATGTGGCGAGAGGGATTCTTATTTTATTTTTTTTGTTGGTGTTTTTCAGGAATTATTAGAATAAAGCTGTAAAATTACATGAATAAACTAATATTTCTGGAAGAATTCTTATCAAAATGAGCCATCTAGTAAAGTTATACTTTGATGTCGGTTACACAAATAAACACTAAATCTCAGCATAAAATCCGGGTCACGGCACCAGTATTTAATGGGACTTGCATTTTGAGAAGGTTGCAAGTGGCCGGTTCTCTTCCACTTTGTTCTAAAACCACCGACAGCACTGCAAAAAGGGAACTAAAAGTAAGTACAATTTCCTTGAAATGAGTGTAATTGCCCTTGATTTAAGCAGGTAAATAAGATGATCTGCCAATGGAATAAGATTTTTGCACTTGGAATAGGAACAACTCCTCTCCATCGTCTTATTTCAAGTGCGGTTTATCTAATTATCTTTTTTTAGGGGTAAAAATACTCATTCTATTGACAGATCATCTTATTTACCTGCTCAGACCGAGGACAAATACACTAATTTCAAGAAAGTTTTACTTACTTTTAGTTCTTTTTGCAGTGAGCAGACGGGGGAACATTCAGGAGCGACGGGAACTTTCCATCTGGACCTGCTGCCCAAGTGGCATCCTGTCACAGAACCAGGCTGGAGTTCTGCTCCTGAGAGCGACCCGTTCTTTCACAGATGTCTGTGGAACCTGCTGCTGGATTTTAGACGCCTGTAGCCGTGGAGTGAATACTTCTGGCAACAAAGTGTAAAACTTTCACTGCATGAGTGACGCCTACCCGCTTGCTTCATGTCTCCGATGCGGATGATGTGCGGCCAGTGCTGCAGGGTCTTTGCGAAGAAGGGATTGGTCACTCCCAGAATGACCGACGGCCTGCAGATTCAGAGACGCACAAATAAATTAATTCAGGAAGACCGAATAAAATTTATGACAAGAAACAACAATAAACAAAGTGCTTTACTGAAATCTTTATTTTTATTCGTATACGAGGCAGATCGATAAACATGACGCACTAAAGTAAGAATATTTCCTACATACAGATCGGAGTTATGGATGAAAAGATTATTGTATATTACTTTTTTACTATACAGTCTCAAATTGAAAGCATAGTTTTTAAGATAGTATCCGTTTTAATATTATTTACTTATAAACAATGATATTTATTTTCAGAACGGACTTTATGGATTAATAATGAAACTTTCTCACCAAATAATATATTGAAGCACAAATCCCGTTTGCTTTATTGTCTAAAAGTGCAAATATGTTTGTGTTTAACCTGGAAATAATTCAAACTAAATTCACAAACTGTTTCTAATCTCTTCTCCATCTAACAAAAATGCTTGCATAACAGCGTCTCTCCCTACTTCCTGTTAGACCTCACGTTCAAAGCCCACCTTTATCATTGTTTTGGACATTTGCTGTTTCTCTATAAACGGATGAAAATGTTTTGCTGCCCAGCAATATTTCTAAAAACACTTTTTATGATTAAGACTAAACTAAAAGGTGTTAAGTCCAGTGAGACTTCAGGTCAAGACTGCAGTCAATGTCCCCACCGACAAATACAACAACAGGTTCAACATTTTTTTAAATGCTAAACTAAAAAATTTAAATGAGTGTCGATTTGTTATCCTTCTTAGGGACAAAACCAGAATCAGCAGGTCAGGCCCAGAAATAAACTGTAGATAGGTCTAAGCTATGTATTGCAAAAGGGAACTAAAACTAAGTAAAGTTATCTTTGAATGAGTGTATTTGTTCTTTATTTGAACGGGTAAATAAGATGATCTGCAATGGAATAAGATTTTTCGCACTTAAAATAGGAACAACTCATCTCCATCGTCTTATTTCAAGTGCAGTATATGTAATTATCCTATTTTTTGGGATAAAAATACTCGTAAGACCTGAATATAAGTCGCAGGATCGACCAAACTACGGGGAAAAAAAAGTGCAACTTATAGTCCAAAAAACACGGCATTATTGATAATTTTGTGTTCTTGTTATTAATATCTGTGATATTAGTTGCAACACTGAGTAACTTGTTTCTCTTGCGTCTCCTCATCACCTTTAACACGTTTGTATTTCTGTGTTAGCTGCAGACTTTGACCTCTTTGGCTCGTCATCTGTTTATTTGTTATGTTGTGCTTTTTTGGTTTTTATGATATACTGTTTTTTTTTTCCGTCTGTAAACCACTTTCTATTAATAAAGACTGACTGAATGAATAATATGGTTTTTCTACATATTTTGTAATGCAGTTGTAGTCACACTGATAACTCTTTTAATGCAGTCAGCACTTTTTGCTGTATGCCGACACATCAGCGTTATTGTATTTTTAACTTATTCCCAGCTTAGATCACAGCATCCTGATCTGTAACTGGATTCCTCTCGCCTGCTTGGGTGGAGCGTCTCGTGTTAAATAACTACGCAGTGCGACTGCTGGGGGTGTGTAGCGTCGGCCGCGTGGGATCGTTTTCACTCACGGAGCCTGCGTCCTGGTCGTGTACTCCTTAAACTCGCTGTCATGGATGGTGAAGTACGGCCTGAAGTCGCTGCAATAACGCAGTGGAGAGATGCAGCTGCAGAAAGAGAAAGAGAGGGGGGGGGGGGGGGGGGAAATGGGTTAAATTTAACATTTTAACTCTAACAGAAAGTCTGCTTCTGTCCATCACAGCAACCCAAAGATCTGCAGTCGACGACTTCCGTCGATTCGGGAACCGTCTCCGACTCACCTGACCAGCGCCAGCACGGTTTCCGACGACTCTGCGGGCGACGGCGCCATGACCACCAGGGCCTCCCCCAGCAACACCAACTCCCAAAGCATCTGGATGTGGAAGAAGACCGGGTGGAAGCACCTGGGCAGAGAAAACGCTCATTTGAGACAGAGAAGGGCTGGAGGTGGCATTAAGTGGAACATCAGACACAAATGAACCTCTTCCTGAGGAAGGAGGTACCGGTTTGTTTCCAAAGAGTCTCGCAAAAAAGCGTTTTTTTTAATCTAATAATTAATCTGTATGGTTGTAGGAAAACATGCAACTGCGACACCACAGCTGAACATTACAATGAGGGTCTCGGTTTACCCACATTCTTTTCTTTCTGTTCTTTCGCTGCGGGTTTCTCACAATTTGCTCAAAGATTTAGCACATAAATTAGGGCTGGAGGATAATTCAATAACAATTAATATAGATCGATCGACGTACATCGATAATAGAAATAAAAAAAAAGGGTCAATAAAAAGTTCAATAGAACAATTTTCCTTCCTTTTGCTTTCTAGCCTATCATGTAGGTTAATATTACAGTCATTATATCCTCTCAACCAATCACAACGCAGACCCAGGAACCAAGTTCCGCCCCTTTCAAAAGGTTCAGAGAGCACGCATTTGTTTATTCTTCTATAAAAACTTGCAGTTTTGGTAAAAAGTTGGTTGAATCGAGTTTGAATTCAGTGTTTGTGTCTGTATCTAAAAATAAGTCGCAAAGCAACAGCATAAAATGTCCAGGGCTGCACTTAAAATATATGTTTTCAATTTGTTAACAATTATCGATATTGATCAATAAGAGTTATATTTTATCGATATGCTTGTTTTCTATATCGTCTAACCATAATATAAACATGTATATAGCGAGCATCAAAGGCAGTCAGAGTCCTCCCAACTGTCCAAATATATTATCGTCAGGCAGAGCATGAATGGAAAACATTCTAAATATAACTTTCAACACAATATTGCATCCAAGCAGCACAATGGAGATGATGCAAACATGAGTAGTGATGCAATTCCATATATTGTGCAGCTTAAGTTTAGTTTATGCGCTTTTACTGAGGGATAAAAAGTTAAATAACTGTGAATGTCAAAAAGGAAGTGTTTTTTTTCCTGACCTAGATACAGATTAATTTACACATAGAAGCCGAGATTAGTAAAATGACCTTTTTATAATGAGTAAGACTGCCAGAAGCACAAAAAGGCCAAGCTTCATAAAAGTTCAAGGCTTAAATCAGAGCTTTTAAAGACTGTTCGACCTTTACTTCAACTCCTCTGTAAAGAGCCAAAGCGCTTTAATTCAGTGTAGCTGCAGTACCTCCAGTGAGCAGCAGATGGACACAAAGAGACAGAATCAGCCTCACCTGAACAGGTCGACTTCGTGGATCGTCGGGAGCACGATGGAAACTAGACTGTCGCTCTGAAAGCAGAAATAAATCCTTTCCCTCTTAACGTGTGAAGCACGAATAAAACCAAACGCTGAGACATGAACTCTCTCTGGGGTCGATTACCTGTGCAGACTGGACCAGCTGGGACGTCCCCGCTTTATCGTAACAGGTTGGGATGCGAACCTAAAGCACATTAACAATAAATGAACCGATAATGCTTCCTAGATGGCTTTTTCTAATTCAACAACATAACAGAACAATAAAGAAATCTCTGTTTAGGCATCAGAATGTTATGTGCATCAAGCTAATAACATCTAGCGTGTTACCTATTTAGATAACACTCTCAAACATTGACGCATTTAAAATTAATAGAAGACATTTAAAACTGTTGCCAAAAATTTACTCTTTTTTTCACCTTTTTTTGAGACTAGAGTTTTAAAAGAGTTTTAAGGATTACATTTGCTACACTTCTGGGGGCGGGGCCTCCTCTCAATGGTGGTAAAGGCACATTTCTATTGGTCTATATTGAAGTTAGCGATTAAATTTTCATTCATTTTAGCTCCGGCCTTCAAAGGAAGCCCCGCCCCCCAGAAGTGTAATGAATGTAATCCGTAAAAAGCGATTTGAAAAGATTACAATTCATAAAACTGTCTTCAAAAACAAAAAAAGGAAAAAAATACCAAACCACAAAACTGTAGGTTAAAATTTTGCACACACCTTGTAAATTGCTCTCAAAACCTTAATTTTTTTTAATAATTTGTTTTTTAAAGTTCAGTTTCTAAAACATGTTTTTGCTAGCTGAAAATACTGGAACAGATTTCTCTCAGTACAGAAGTAAGCGGGGAAAAACTGTGATAAAAATCTGGTATGTTACACTTTCTGTGAGACAACATAAAATATTTTGTTTTTAGGCGAGAATGTAGCCGTGTAAAACTCAAAACTGCTCGATTTATCAAGGTATCGCTTAATTGTAAAACTGCTGAGAGGTCTACTGCTCATTTGAAAAGTTTAACACAGATGTGACTCAGCCAGATGAGATCTAACCGATAATGTTTGGGTTTATTTCAGAGTTTCATTTGTTTCGCAGCAAATGTGTTCTGCTGAGATTAAAGTCGGGCTTCAAAACAGGACAGTCTTATTTAACTTTATTGTTATGTTTTATTTAAATTTTTTAAATTTTAATTACAATTTTTTAAAAGGTCGGCCTTGATTTTTATGGCTTCACAATATCGTGGTTGCAAAGCAACATAAGTTATGCCGAAGTAAGGGAGTTAACAACTGGATATGGACTCTGGTTTCGTATTACCGCCACCTACTGGACTGGAGGTGTAGTGCAGATTTTTCACAACATCCGCATACGTCATTAGGACAACTTAAATACATTTTCCATGACCTTTTAGAGCAGTGGAAACAACACATTACCTGGGATTCCTTTTACAAGAACAAAAACATCTTAGGTATTTAAACTTGGGGGCTTTTGGTGGAAACAAGCTATTAATGCTCTACAAAAAAACCAGAAAGCTCACAGATAATGACATAATTTAAGTTTTTTTTTTCTACTTGGATTTATTTAGCTTATTCCTTTGTTTTTCCTACGCATGTGTAATGTTTTTCTGTTCATGTTCTGAAAAGTGGTATATAAATAAACTTACCTTACCTTTGAAACCACAAATTAATCAGTTTCAACTATATTTTTTTTTATTGGCTTAGGTTAACAAATTATGCCTGTCCAAAGCAAAATCAGTTTCTCAAACAGAACCAAGGAATAATAACTTCCAGGTCACGTTTCTTCTACAGCTACACCCGTTATTATCTTGGTCTGGTCTGAATAAAAACATAATCTCGCCGTCACCTTGATGACGACGCCCATAATCGGCAGAGTGAGGACTCGTCCAGGATGAGGCATCGGCCAGCGGTCGACGTCGTTGCACGCTGTCAAACACAGACACAGAGAAATAAAAACAGAGGACCAACACTGGAGGATCATTTTTTCTGTCAGACTTCTGCAGACTGTAAAGTTTAAGTAATCAGTACGTTACGAACAGCCCTGCTTTAATGAATATCCGTTATTTTGGTTGAAACTGCTTCAGATTAGAGATATAATAATGATTAAATCCTACAAAATCATGATGGGATGCATCAGGTAACAGATTGTATTATTTGGATTTAATTTTAGTTGTGTCACCCAGACAGCCAGAAAGCTGATCCTCTGAGGTTGAAGCTTTAAAATTTTACATGAAACCAGCAGAAAAAAAGCTAAAAGGTAAACATTTTGTTTTTGTTTAACCGTCCTGGCATTGCCATATAATTCCTTGCAAATGTTTTCATACCCCTTTTTCATATTTCGTCACTTTAGAACCAGAAACTTCAAAACATTTCATTAGACAGACCAACACAAACAGATATGGAGGAGAAACAACACATGACTTTCATTCTTCTTTTTTATTAAAATCTTAAAAGTGTTGGGTTATTTTTGTCCTGGGAAAAATTTTAAAGTAGCAGTTTTATAATTTTGTAGAAACCATGGTTTAAATATTTTTTTAAATTTTCACAAGTTTTTATTTTTATTTAGTTTCTACTTCTGATTTGCGATTCTATTTTAGTTTTAATTGGTTTTTAGTATAGTTTTTTTACCTGAAAATGCTTAGTTTCAGTTTAGTTTTTATTAGTTTCAGTTATAGTTTTAGTCTTTTATGTAATACGACTTACATACCAGAGTAAAGACTGAAAAAATTAAAATTACAAATGGTTCTATGTAACAAAATCCCAGAAAACAATCATAGATGATGTGGTAAAAGGGGGGGAAAAAAGCAATAACTGCCACTGTAAACTAGACTTCATGTTAATCCATTATGATAAAGACACTTAAACGAAAACTAAGTACATTTTCTCTTAAAATAAATAAAGTATTTTTTTCTTGAAATGATTGTATTTGTACTTTATTTGAGCAGGTAAATAAGATCATTTGCCAATGGAATAAGATGTTTGCACTTAAAATAGGAACAATTCATCTCCATCAACTTATTTCAAGTGCATTATATCTAATAATCTTATTTTAGGGGTAAAAATACTCTTTCCATTGACAGATAATCTTATTTACCTACTCAAATCAGGAACAAATGCACTAATTTCAAGAAAATTTTACTTATTTTTAGTTCTGTTTTTGCAGTGCAAGTTGTTAACTGCAAAACAGCAGATGTCGTCATGAAGCAACTATTTCACTAAAACCTTGTTGCTGAGATTTAAATCAGTAGCTAGACTAGTCATAACCAGGGGTCCATGGTGGGTGTGGACCCATAACAGAAAGCTTTTAACGCTGTTAAATAGTTTGCTTATTCAATTCAAGCCATACGGTTTTTGTGACACTCATCAACATTATTGCACATCGCGTGTTGCGTGTAGCTTGGATGAAGATGCTCTTCATCCAAGCTATTTAGCTACTTCGCTGAGAAGGACTCCGGATATGCAAAGCTGGTAGACAAACCTCAAATCACTTAAACTGAAAGAAAAAAGCCCAGATTCAGGAGCCTTGAATATGTGTTGTAATTTACTTGTACTGAAAAGAATATCTATTTCTTCTTCCACTTTGTGTTGGTCTGTCACATAAAAACCCACAATAAATGACATTAAAGCTACTACGTCTATAGTGTGTGTTCACAGAGACGGAGGAGAGAGGTTCAGACTGACCGGCCTCCAGGCACGGCTCCTGTTTCTCAAAGTATTCTGGAGCCATGATCTTCAACAGCGAGTGGAAGAAGGTCACGTACGGCAGCTTGCTGATCAGGACCAGCGACTGGAACAAACAAGAAGTTCAACAAACACCAGATCAGTACTTTGCTGGATGGGATAAAAGCGTTAGGTTGAGATTCAAGTCCAGCTTCAAAACAGGACAGTTTTATTTTACTTTATCGTCTTACTGAAGAGCACAGTTGGAAATTGATAATTTCCTAATCTTTAACACATGCCTGAGACGACGGATACGACTGCTGGAGTTCCTCAGGGATTAAATAAACAAAAACAAAACAAAAATAAATAGATAAAAATAAACGGTGCAAAAGGTCGGCCTTGATTTTTACGGCTTCACGCTGTCGTGTTTGCTGGTTATTAGAAGTTATGCCGAAGTTAGGGAGTTAACAGCTGCAGATGGGCTCTGGTTTCTTATTACCGCCACCTACTGGACAGGAGGTGTAGTGCAGATTTTTCACAACTTCCGCATACGTCACTGGGACGACTTAAATGCATTTTAGAGTAGTGGAAACAGGAAAAAAGCAACACATTACCTGGGATTGCTTTTACAAGAACAAAAAATCTAAGGCAGGGATGGGCAACTGGCGGCCCGGGGGCCGCACACGGCCCTCGTCATCATTCAGTGCGGCCCGCGAATAGATCAATAATAATGTGATAATGATAAAAAAAAAAAAAAAAAAAAAAAAATGTAATTATACTTTTGACTGATAGGGGGCCGTATCCAAACAATAGCGGGCATGGGCCGCTTTGCAACAGCGAGGAAGAAAGTCAAGAGCCCTAGCCACTAGCAGTGGAATAAAGGGAAAACTTGACGAAAAAGTCACATTTTTCAGACAAAATGGGAAGAAGTATGGACATGGGGATTTTTTTTTTGGTCTCTTGTCATTCCCACACAACATAAACCGTGAGAGCCGGCGTGAGTTTTGAAACTGCAAAGCTTTGTCTTAAGCAGAAGATCAAACGTGCAGCACCGCGTTCACAGACCAGTGTGATGCATTCGTGAGCGTCAGAAAGCTATGGTGCATTCAAGAGCATGGGACATTAGATTTTTCAGAATAAAAAGCTAACAGATGTGCATAATCAAAAAGTAACAGAAATACAATTATAGAGCATTCAGTATTGTAAGAAAGCCCACACAGTTTCTGGATAGACACATTATTGTTTGAGTTAAGTTCTGTGCCGTTTTATGCCTCTTTCCTTGTAAATTTGAAATGACCCATGCTCCTGAATGCATTAATATGGAGTTTAAATTCCTTTTTTGCAATTTTTTTTAAAGCAAGTAGTTTGTCTTTTGCTTAGGGACATATTAAAATGCATTTATATGCAGAAAATAGTTATGTTGGTGCAGTAAACATACAGATATAAATTCATCTAAAATTTGTTGTTATTGAGAATAATTTGTAGCGTCTTTCATATCCAATTATTTGAAGTGCGTGGTCATGTGGCCCTCCAATGGTCGTGCTGAAAAAAATGTGGCCCTCTTTATCATGGAAGTTTCCCATCCCTGATCTAAGGTATTTAAATATGTGGGCTTTTGGTGGAAAACATACTATTAATGTTTTACAAAAAAATCCATAAAGCTCACAGATAGTGACGTAATATAAGGTTTATTTCTACAAAGATTTTTGACTTTTGGATTTATTGAGCTTATTCCTGTTCCTATGTATGTCTGTAATGTTTTTCTGTTCATGTACAGCATTAAATAAATGCACCTTACCTTAGAAACCACAAAGGAATCAGTTTCAAACATTTTTTAAATTGGTTTAGGTTAATAAATTATGCCTGTCCAAAGGAAACTCAGTTTCTGAAACAGAACCAAGGAATAATAACGTCCAGTTCATGACAGATCAATACTTTACTGGTTGGGATAAACAGACATGATATCCAGGAGTCAGGTTTAAAACGCCTGAGCAGCTCAGATGAGGTGATAGGCTGCTTTAAACCCGGCTACGGCTGCAGACGGAAGCAGATTGAAAACTGGAAAGCATCTATTAAAAGGGAGAGGGCAGCGGTTTGCTTATGATTCAGAGTTTCTAGCCAGTGCAACTGGATCAATATTTAAAATGTGGTCAAATAAAAGGTGTCTAAACATACTTTACTTTGTTAAAGGAGGGGAAAGTGATGAGCTTCCCGGACCGTAAGGACACGTTCGGATTAACACCCGTTTAGATATTCACAAATCTGAGATTTTCTTGAATAGAAAAAAAAAGTAACAACAATTTTTATTGTTATCTTTAAAAACGCAGCACACCCAAGGAGTATCTCTAAATGATTTTGAGAATTTAAGCAGGGCAAAACGCCCAGCATATAACAGCAAGATGCGAACCGGAGGGTAGTATTGGATCGTGTGATAGCAGCTCTAAATAGAACAATAAACCAGTAAAACGGTTATTTGGTCAGTACTACCCGCGTCTCACGTTCCTGCTCTTTATCTACCGTACCTTGTTTTCTTCGGATCTATCATGGGTGAGTTCAAATATTTAGTTTTTCTGATTTTTCTTTTTTTTTTCAATGCTCATTTTTATTACGACTGCTGATTAACTGTGTGAACAGAGTTTGTTAATACATAAAAGTCCAACAGATTGTAAAGACTCTGCAACGTTATTGGCTCTGTTATTAACTGGTAGATGAAACGGCTCTCAGTAATTGTTTTGTAATGTAGTAATAAAAAATAATTGGTAATTCAGTGCCTGTAAACCCTACTACTAGCAAGACTGCAGAGACAGGATGGGAAACAGATTCTGGGTGCATCCTGAACGAGGTCCTGGAGACAGTGTTCAAAAGGAAAATACGATTTCTCTTCCTGTGGTGTACCGTATTTTTCGGACTATAAGTCGCACTTTTTTCATGATTTGGCCAATCCTGCGACTTATATATCAAATATAAATGGTAATTCATCTTGGCCAACATGACCCAAGGAGTAAACATTACCGTCTATAGCCACAAGAGGGCGTTCTTAGCTTGTGAAAACTGTATTCTGCTCCTGTACCACAACTAATGAAAAACATTAACCTTTAAACAACAAAGACTGAACACATGTTTGTATGTTGTTTCTCTGTTTCAGTCTGATTTCACATAGTGCAGTGCTGCGTGTTGCAGCTCGAAGGAAACAGACCACGACAGAACCTGTTACTGGGCCGTCCGTGAAGCTGGTAGCAGCTAGCGCTAGCTTACAGCTCTGATGTCCGAGCGGTTTAGAACTTCGCTGATGTACGTCACCTTTATGTTGCTCTGAAACATCCGCGTCGTACTGTTAGCTTAGCACGTAGCACCGTTACGCTCAAGGTCTAATTTAGCCGTAATTAAACCAAAATGCTCTGATGAGAACTTTCCCGGTTGGAGTTGTTAGCTTGTTATGCTAATTAACCCCATTCAACCTCCCAGGTATGTTCCAGGTTAATCAGCCTTACCAGGTTAAATGTCAGACTTTAGTCTTGTGTGTAATAAATGCGCCATATGTATGTTTTTTCTACAAAAAGTTAGTCGCTTAAAAAAGAAAAGGCCAGAACTCAGACGTGCTTTAAGAAGTAAACTTCAAATGAAAACAACCGGCTTGAATTGATATAATACGTATCGTATGAACTGAATTAGTTTAATCACCTTTTTTTTGCCACCACCGTTTTTGGTTTTGTTTGTCAACTCATCGGGAACATAATCCTATTCCGTTAGCTGATAAGTTAATTCATTCTATTTTGATGAATACATTTAATCTAAAACAATGCCAGAAAACGTAGAATATTACAATAATTTGTTACATAAAATCAAAGGAGGGGGAATAAACCCCAATCTGCAACCAGGTTGGCCCTTCAGTAATTGTCAAATCATTGCAAAATAACTAAATCCCCTACAGCAACTGTTCCATGCACACACTAGGCTACAGCTTTCACTGTAATGCATGATTTAATTTCCTAATAATTCTCCCGACTGTCCAAGTCGTTTTTCAGGCTCGTCTCCAAGCGAACTCTTCCTGCTCACCTAAAAACTGTGTGTAAATTTCCCATTTTCCAAACTATTAAACCTGCACAGGGCGTCTTGTTTTAACGGAAGGCGGCTGAAAGGCCAGCTTAAAAATCAAAGTGACAGCAACAGAAGTGACATGTCGCCTGCGATTATAATTTAAGACGTGTGATTACAGTGAATCCATCAGCACAAGTCCTCCGAGGGACGAATTCAGAGTCGAGGCGGAGGTTTTAACTCGGGGCTGAGCTGCAGACGGGCACCAACCTTCTGGAAGTATCCTCTCTTCAGGGATTTGTCTCGAACCTGGCGAAAATACACGTAACCATAGTAGTGGCCTTGCTCCCGCTGCGACACAGACACAAATGCACAAACAGCGATGAGCCGAAACATTAGAAACAGAGGAAGCATCTTATCGCTGGAAGCCGTGGGGGTTTGTCCGAACCTTCAGGCAGGGCGGGGCGTCTCGGTCCGTGTTTTCCAGGAAACAACCCAGTGACGACTTCCTGTTGGATCCCTGACGAAAGCGGAAGCAGAACTGTGTGTCGCCAAGGCAGCCTGGGAAAAAACAACAACACACAAAGTGTGAATCGCTGCATTTCAAACGCCAGTCAGAAAAAGTTGCGATACGCGATAATAATAGTAACGGTACGGTTTGCAATAAATACAGAAAAAACTTAAAGCATATATGTTTTTCTGCTCTAAGATCGTAGCAAACCCAGATAATTAGCGGTCTATCCAGCGAGTAAAACACATGAAGATTAATCATCTCTACTTCAAAAACAAGATTTTTTTTTTTTTCCTTTCTTTTTTTTCCAAACACAAGATTTTAATGAACAACTTAACTCTGGCCGACTTGTGATGCTTTGGCAATGAAACAATTTAGCTGTTGTTTCTTATCAACTTTGCCTTCTCAAGCGTTTTTGTTGCATAAAACGAAAAATCTTACCCAGCATAATATGCGCACTGAGGACAATATAAATAATTAGCTAACACTTATTGCACTTCAGGCGATTCTCTGCGACATGCATATTGAAATCCTTGATATTGCGATGATGCTAAATGTATGATTTATTATTCAGCCCTACATGATTGTTCCTGTAAATCCACAGTCTAATCTAGAAATACTGAGGTCCACCTGGAGCAACCTCACTTATTTTACAATGCAGTTCCTCGCTTGACAGCCTTATTTTTTGCACTTCCTAGATTTTTAACCTGACATGGTTTGAATTCTGGTCCAGGGGGAAAAAAATAAAAATCTTTGCAACCTTTTCTTTGGATGACTGTTTCCATATTAGATTTGGTGTTTCCCCCACCGTACTTTAAGCCAGGCTAAGCGTTTATTTTGAACGCCTCGATGTTTGAGAGCAATAAAACGGGTTATACTGCAACATAAAAACAGGACGGAGCAACAACACAGGGCGGAGGAACATAAAACTGTCACTAAAGTTCCCATGTGGGAGAAAAACTCCCGGTCAACATAAGCTAACGCGGTAGCTTTTATTAGCTTGACGCTCACTACGGTCCCCGGCTAATGGGCTGCGTCACACAACGCTCCTTTTCACGTTGAAATCCCTCAGTTGTGGTCTATATAAAGTGCAATAGCAAGAATTTGGTCTGAATTCCTCGTTAACTCCATTTAACTCCTGTTCAAAAAATGTAATAAATGTGTTTTTTTCTACGTAAATTTTTTTTAGTGATCGTGTTTGTCTGTTTAACTGAATTGAACCGTACCCACTAAAATTCAAATTGAGCACCACAGTTTGTAGAAACGATTAGATCTTTTGTTTTTACTACACAGTTAAAACATTTTTGTTGTTTTTCCTTCACGCGTCTTGCATTAATTCATCAGCATCTTCCTGTTTCTGACTTTAACAACCGCAGAGTAAAACCCCAGCAGCACCAGAACCTCACAGTCAGTTATTTTCAGGACTGTGCATAAAAATCGATACAAATATTAATATCCAGATTTTTAAAAACGATTTAATATTGATATTCTGGCTTTCAATGTAGATATACCTCCCAACCCCTAGGGGGCGTTATTACAGCGCATCATAACTGTTCACAGTGAGGCGAATTTGCGGACAGGATTTTAGAAACTCCTTCGTTCCTAAAATCAGACGTTTGACACATTTTTGGTTTCTGTGATAAATGCATTGAACCAAATGCACTTTATGTTCCTGTTAATATATCAGTGTTCAATAAATTGAACATACATATAATATGTGGCTGGTTTGGGTGATTGAATTGCTTTGAGCATTAATTTTAAAGTAATAAATATCGATATTGGAGTCAAATAAAATCAAGCTGAGCTACGTATCGTTAATCGTATCGAATCAGCTCATCCTAGATGACACCCAGCTCTAGTTATTTTAAAGGCCAATGTGCCGAGAAGCAAATGAAACACAACAAACCAAGCGTCAGTGTGTGTTTCTATATCCTGAAAGTGGATTAAAGGAATCATTAATTGTGGTCCGGATCCGAGTCTGCAGGATAAAAAAACGAGCTGCAGGTCTGCAGTTTAAGGTCTCTCTGCTTCAGACGCACGCATACAGTAGGATTTTATATATTTAGCAGGCCTGAGAGCATTTTGTCCTAATCCTGTCACTACACTGAAGGCTGAGAGTTCCTCATCGTCAACACCTGCTGACTCACAGGGAACAACAACACACCCGAGGCAGAAACTCTCGCTCTGCATTCACACGTTAACGCCACTGCATATTTACTCAGCGAGAGGTTTCAGGAACTGATCCATGCCCCTTCGCTCTCTATTTACTCTGAACAGGGTGAAGTATTTAAAAATAAAATAAAGGTCAGTGACTCTGTGGGGCTGGCTGATAAACACAAAGACCAAAGTCCAAAACAAAGGCTGGAGTTGGACCTAAAATAAATCACGTGCACACGAAGGTATTTCAAACGTCATGAATCAATTGATCCCAGATCAACAAAATGTGTTCCTTGGTTTCCAGCCGGATGTTTCTGCAACAATGTTCTCCAACAAACCTCTGAGGCCCTCTTAGCGCAGCTGCCTTTAGGCCAACATTAAATTATTATTAATATCAATTTATCGGTTCTGAAAACAACTGGTTGCAAAGGATTTTATTCAGGGGTATCAGAGGACAGGGGTTGAAAACTACTCGTCGTTTCTCTTCATAAATTCACAGTTATGCACAACTTTGTTAATCTATCTCATAAAATCCCAGTGAATCAAAAGGTACATCTAAAAAAAAAGTAAATATTATGAAAGGTTTTGATATTTATGGAAATGTTAAGATTGATTACCTTTAGAGTTAAATACTTCAAATACTTATTTTCACGGTTATGGCTTAATGAAAACCCATTCTGCTGAGTTCTCCTACTGCTCTCCAATTTGCATCCTTTATTTAATTTTTTAACTTTTTGTTCTCTGTCATTTTTCTCTTCATAGAAGGTACACCTGGTCTGGCGTTCTGTTAGCTGTGACATCATCAGGGGAGGCAGATCATCCTCTATTACCATTTAACATAGAAAGTACTCCTGGGTCAATGTGAGCTTCTGTGCTTTCTGTGTCTCTGCTCTGTCTTCTCTAAGCCCCAGTGGGTGGAGGCAGATGAGCGTTCACACTGAGCCTGGTTCTGGTTCTGCTGGAGGTTCTCCTCCCTGTTAAAGGGGGGTTTTCCTCTCCACTGTCGCTTCATGCATGCTCAGTATGAGGGATTGCTGCAAAGCCATCAACAATGCAGACGACTGTCCACTGTGGCTCTACGCTCTTTCAGGAGGAGTGAATGCTGCTTGGAGAGACTTGATGCAACCTGCTGGGTTTCCTTAGAGAGGAAACTTTCTCACCAACCTGGAGGATCTGATGGAGTCTGACTTTGGAAAGAGACTTGAGATGACATGTTGTGAATTGGAGCTATATAAATAAAATGTAATTGAACTGTTCACGGAAGTAATGGTGTATTAAATTGTTTCTAGAAGTGTTCAATAAAGTTTCGTCGAAAAAAACTTGGATACCTGACGGCATTTCTCCTTATTATTAGAAAGCTGTTGAGCAATGAGAGCCGACAACATTAAGACTCCTGTAGTCCCAGGGAACTGGTGTAAAACTCGATCTGCACCTTGACTTTGTTAACAAGTTTCCTTTTTTTATGTTTTCAGCACCTTGACTCGTATAAAAAGCTGCTGAAGACATCGTTATCACTCAATGTTCACCCCGATCGGCCATTTCTGTAGTATGCTGGGGGACGGGCCAATGGACAACCAATGACTAAGGCTACGTTCACATTGCAGGTCTTGATGCTCAATTACGATTTTTTGCTAAAATTGGATGTTTTCAAGGTGGCTGTTCTTATCACTACCATCATATTTCTGTCTGATTGGTTCAAACCGCAACGTGACCTGTATGCACAGATACCAGAAGGAGACGTCACAGAGCAACGCACTGTTTGTGGAAGTAATGGTGAATGTAATTGTTTCTAGAAGTGTTCAACAAATTTAGAAAAGCAAAAAAATGCAGATACTGGCCGGCATTTATTCAATAAAATTTTATTTATATAGCACCAATTCATGATACATGTCATCTCAAGGCTCTTTATTAAGTCAAAATCTCTCCTTGTTATTATTAGAAAGCTGTTGAGCAACGAGAGCCGACAATATTAAGACCACATGACCAGACTAAATATTAAGACCAGACTAAATAAGGTAAGAAGAAAGCAGCAGTGCTATTAACGACGGCCTTTTATGGAGCGCTAGCTGCTGCTATTAGTGTGTGGATGTGTAGTGAGAGACAGGAAAGTGATGTGAAAGACGGATAAAATGTGACATGACCGTTCAGACATCGTCCGCTTCGGAAAAAATCTGATACATATCTGAATTAGTACTAGGGCTGAACAATTAATCGCATTTCCAATATAATCGCAATTTAAAAAAACACAATTTCCAAATCGCAGAGTCTGCAATTTTTGGCTATGTAACATTCAGGGAATTAGACGCGTCCATTAGGTGTTGGTAAAATGCTTAAAGTGGGTTTGCCTCCACATGGAAGGGAAGACAGTTGCAGCAGTGAGATAATCTAATTTTATTACTTGTTTTAGAGTTTATATAATCATACATAGCATTAAGTACAGGTTAATCAGTTTAATACATAGACGTGCTTGTTGGTTACACTTTATGTTCAACAAGGATTGATGTCCAACTCAACTAAAAGCTGTTCTCTTGAATAATATTCTGATTAATAGAAACATTAAAAATTCTTGTTTTAAATAGTCTTTGTTTACAAACATCTTTATTTAGAGGCCATTTTTGTTGCTTGTGGTTAATGCAGAGAAAAGTCAAAATTGCAATTTTGGTTGAAATATATTGTAGGCAGAACGCAATAATTTCTGCTCTGAGTTTAGATGCTGTGGGTCTTTTAGCAACTAATCTGCACAGCGAGGAAACAAGTTGATTTGATGTTTGTATATGTTTAAAAAGACATGATAAAATTAAACTGGGGGGAAAAAAAAAAATCGCATTAAATCGCAATATTAAGAAAAAAAAAAAATCGCAATTAGATTATTTTCCAAAATCGTTCAGCCCTAATTAGTACCACATATGGAAGTGAAAAGGTGAAAAGATCGGAATTGGGCCGTATTTCCCAGCAGTGGGAACGTAGCCTATGAGATTTCACTACCACATGAAGGCCAGTCGCCCCCCCAGGACCAGCGTTTGGACACTGGGCAGACGACAAATTTGATCTAGTAACTCATGCAAAATGAGCACAGACCAGTTATTGGGGGGCTTATAAATGAACACACTCTCCAAAAGCTTGACATTTCTGTCAAAAATATCCTTTTTTTTATTGATATTATGTAATATTCTAATTTTCTAAGACACAGAATCGTGGGATTACATTTTGAAAACCCACATTTTCTCATCAGCTTTTGACGTATCATGACACAGTTAGTCTTTGTTACATCTTTTAAGTGTTTTATATTATGTTACTATATCAAGTTACTATAATATTCTTACGTGTTTTATATCACATTTTACTCTAGCTGATTGTATCTTATTTTATGTGTTTATCACGTATGCCGTTTTTCTTCAACACTAAGTGCTTATAAATAAAGTTGACTTGTCTTGCATTATCTGTGAGTCATAGTCATAAACATTAAAAGAAATATAGGCTTCAAATACGCGCAATGAATCCATAGAGAACGTGTTACACTTTCTGAACAGAGGGACAGCAAAATATTGAACCTTTTCACAGTCCTCACGTTTTCTCTGATGCAGCTGTACATCAATGTTAGTGGTTTAAGTGATACGCATACGTTAGCAAGGCCCCGTAATTTGGGTCAGCTTTGCACACTGCAGCTGTATGTGTAATCACTGATTCATGCCAACAACAGCAATACGTGAGCTGGTTTTACACCCAGTTTGTCAGGTAATGTCAGACTGGCTCATAAACAGAACATTTAGCGCATTAAATATTCCTCCCAAGTGTGTAATATCACTCCTTCACGTCCACAGCTCTCTATCCGTCTCTGTGGGAGGACAGAGTAGCTGGACTACACTGTCCTGTTTCTAACATAAGGCCAAAATGAACGTAACTTTTATATTGAATTAACTCACTAGGTTTATTGTTGCTAGCGCGTACTCCAGGCTGCCTTACATGAATGCACTTCTAGTTTAGACATTACAGTCAGGCAGTCTGGTAGACAGCTCAGGGGTCCTCAGGTAGTGACACCACTGATCTATATTATACACTGGAGTGCTAATCGCCCGCTGTTATAACGAGTTGCTTTGAAGCCACCAGCCGCCATATTGGTACTCCCTATTTCCCCCCAGTAACTAGGGAATATGTGCGCTACAGCATCGAATAACGAGGATTTTCTCATGTTCAGGGGGGGCTTAAGACTTTTAAAATGTCAAATGCCATATACTTTTATGTTATGTTCTAAAACTATCAAGTACAGAGAAAGTCATGTGCTGAAATGTTTTGCATTTTATATATATATATATATATATATATATATATATATATATATATATATATATATATTTCAGCACCTAATTTCCTAGTATTTGATAGTGTTAGTACATCCACTGACTGTAGAATTACCTGTGAAAAGTTTTCACACAGCCAGAAAACTGCTTGTTGTTGCAACCAAATCCTATGGGATTCTGTGAGAGTAGGGAGGAGCAAGATGGCGGCCAGTGACTTCAGTTTTTCGGCAAAATCAGCACTCCAGTGTATTATATAGCTCAGTGGTTGTGACACAGTGTACCGTAATGCTCCTAATATTCATTGAGAAGAGCGACTTTGTTGCTAACCAGTTGTATTTGAACATTTTAAGATTTTTGAGCGCATTGTACCACATAAAATCAGTCAGTAGGCACAACTTTAATCATATTTAAGGCTCATCATCAATTTATGAGAAAATGTAAGGATTTTAATGCATCTTATAGTCTAAAAAGTATGGTACATCATTATATAACAACTTCCATTTTAATCCTCTTGAACACTTTTTTTCGGGATAATTTAACTGGATTATTTGTTAGAATCTAAATTTTTTAACAATAGCTTTATTAGCCGGCAGTGTCGGGTGTTTTTTCGTCTTCACTCAGATTTTGGTTGTTCTGACGCGGAGAGAAGAGAGGGAAGCTGCAGCAACGGAGACTCACCTGAGTTGGAGTCAGGGAAGGAAAGGTAGCAGATGCTTGTTTTCTGAAAGAAAAACATATTTAGCTCATTTACCCACAGCTGACACAAACACATACAAAACAACATCATAACCTAACATCATCATCTTCTTCTTTTTGCTGATGTTTATAGGAGTCGCCTCATCTGCTTCCTTCCTCTTAGCCAAACATGAACACCGTGTATTGTTCTCTTTAAAATCCTAGCAACACCTAGGTTTTCCGTTTTTATTTCACTAAACGGTTAGGAGGTAAAAAATAAATAAAAATACACTGCGTCTTTATGACCAACTAATGTATTACTAGTGTTGTGCTGTTTTTAACGACAACCAGCTCCTGTGAAGTTTGACTGACCTCTTTCTCAGACAGTTTGGAGTGATGAGGATAAATTACCTGGAAGGGAAAAATAAACATGAGTAACGGTAAAACATGAGCTCAGCAGTATTCACCTGTTGACAAAACATTATTTAAACAGGACCTTATCATCTCCGGGGGGTTATTACCAGTGCAATATCAGCAATTGTAATTAACTTTTAATCTATTGTTGATAGAAAAACTATATATTTGAAGAAAAATAATAATCATAATAACACAAAATGTATTCTGTCTTGTGTGTGTGCATGTTTTATGAAACTTTTATTTATTTTTTGGAGGCACTGAGAAAGTTGGCATTACTCTGCCTTGCAAAAGTATTCACCCCTCTTAGTTTTTACCTACTTTGTTATATGATTCACACGGGATTAACAACACAGAGAATCTCTGCAATTATTAGAAACTTTTGGCTACATAACAATTACTGGATCAGACGCGTCTTTTAGGTGTCAGTAAAATGTTTAAAGTGGGTTTGCTCCACATTGAAGGGAAGAGAGTTGCAGCAGTGAGATAATCTAGTTTTATTATTTGGTTTAGAGTTTATATAATCATACGTTTTACCAGAAACTTTGAGGAATCTCACCACAGCATTAAGTGGCGGTCAACCTGTTTAATACATAGACTTGTTTGCTGGTTGCTCTTTATGTTCAACAAGGATTAATGTCCAACTCAACAAGCTGTTCTCCGAAAATAATAATATTCTGATTAAAAAAACTTGTTTTAAATAGTCCTTGTTTACAAACATCTTTATCTAGAGGCTATTTTTGCTGCTTGTGGTTAATGCAAAGAAAAGTCTAAATTATATTGCAATTATTGTTGAAGTACATCACAATTTTTATTTTTAGCAAAATCGTACTGCCCTGCATTTGACTGGACATGTACCACCACAGGCAATATATTCTTTAGATTATTAAAAGCCCTATATATATATATATATATATATATATATATATATATATATATATATATATATATATATATATATATATATATATATATATATAAACAAAGTGAAAACAATGTAAACAAATATGTAAACAAAGTGCCATCTTTATATCATAACAAACTCTTAAGAAAACCAGAATATTTAGTAAAAAAAAAATAGCATTAGACATTCCAATATATAAATCGAAGTTTCAACTTAATTGAATTAAAACACAGGTTTTTGTTGCTTCTTTTAGCAAATGAAGTACGAACAACAGGACATTCACAAAGTGAACTTAAATGACTCCCCACCGCAGCATAAACCGTGTCGGTTCTGGCAGATTTTGGGAAGTTGTGTTGAATTTAAAACGAGATGAGCAGAAAGTTTAATGTCCGGTAAAATATGCGTCAACAGATTTCAGAACTAAAACCTCCTAATCAGCTAAAAGTGGTTTGGACCAGGCTAACTTTGGAGAAGCTGACATATCAACAGAACTTTAAATAAATAAAAAAGTATTTTTTTTTTTTAGTTAAATGTCCTTCTGGTTTAGCTTCTTTTTTTTTTTCTTTTTTTTTTTTGAAGAACCTTCTTGCTGACGTGAGATCAACCGGTTACTAAACGCGAACGATACAGAGATTAGTTTGTTTTGCTTTCCAGGACATAGCCTGATCCTCCTACAGCTGCTAACCACAGCATCCAGGTTGTCCATTCCGCTGGTTTTACCTCCACCGCCTGCCCCAGCTCCAGGTCGAAGCCCACCACACAGATGCAGTGCAGCCAGGCGGAGAAGCGGTCCCACGGGAGGAGGAAAGCCTCGCCCGGCTCCTCGTCGCCGCCGGGCCCGGGTGGAAGGGTTATCTCCTCGGCCGGGGAGATGCTGCTAGCGTCCTGATCGTCCAGGTCCTCCGGCTCTTCAACCTGTTCCCCTACCTCCTCCGGGCCCTGCAGAGCCATGGCGGCGGCCCGACTCAGGCTCTCTTTGGGCTCCGGAAGGGTGTTTAACGGTCTGCTAAGTTAGTTTGTGTTTTCTACCCGGCGCCCTCTTGGAGAACCACAACAGAAACCCGCAAAACAGAAACCAGACAAGCAGCTATCATTTAGCATTAGCAGCCGGGCTGAGGCGATGAGGCGTAATGACGTACTGCCATTGCCCTCGTGACGTCATCGCGCATAGCGTTAAGTGGCTTTGCCTTTGAATAAATAAAAACAAGCAAACAAAAATGTATTAATTCATGTGACACTTTAAACTTAAATATATATATATATATATATATATATATATATATATATATATATATATATATATATATATATATATATAAATGTTATAAATGTTTTTATTGTTTATGACTAATAAACTGTCCATTTTCGTTTTCTACATCATGATTATGACACAGACTAACATAAAAAACATGATAGTTAGTCAACAATGAAACTCTCGTTTTGTTGCGTATTCACAACAGAATGAAATAACAGTATTTATTCATTGATTTAACCTTTATTTCTACATGTTCTTTTACAACAGAAACAGCCGATAAAGCGTAATGACGTAATGACTTACTGCCATTGCCCTCGTGATATATATATATATATATATATATATATATATATGCAGAAAGGTGGCCGATTATTTCATATAAACAGCACGACAGTAATATAACAGAGGCAGGCAGCTTATTAAGTCAAGATGCTTCCTTGCGCTGACAGAAAGGCTAGAACTGTTTCTGAAGGAAAACTCTAGTTTGACTTTCAACCTCTTCAATATATGACTCAAATTCAATTAAAGCTTATTATCAAATCTTATATGCCAAGTTATGGAAGTGTTTGTGGAGCTTTAATTTTAACAAACAGCAGGACGTTTGTCTCATCAGCATTTAGGACTGGTCTCAGACGAAGCAAGTCAGACTGAATAAAGTCAAACGCCAACTACAGTCTCTTAAGGACAGCAGACATAGTTTTTGCATGGCTGTAAAACACAGTGTCATCAGCATAATTTTTTTACAGGCATCAATTACACTTTCCCAGACACTGTTTACATAACTTTAAAACACAGTTGGACCTAACAGGGATCCCTGTGGCACAGTTTATGTTATGTTTCAGTAATGTGACAACAGACCACTGTGCTGCACATTGTCTACAATTTAAACGATAATAAAAAATAAAAAAAAACAATATCCAGTGCTATCTCATGAACTAATACCAGACAGCTTTTGACAAAGGATGATATGACCAACAGTGTCAAACGTCTCAGACAAGTTGATAAAAAGAGCAGCACAGTAGTTATTACAGTAGTCCAAGCCTTCAATTATATGTTATGAACAACTTTCATGGTGCCTGTAGATGTGTGGAGTTGGTGGCTGCACACAAATAGTCTTCAATCTGATCATGAACCAATAAAAAAAATCCTTTTAAATATACATTTAAATATGTTTTGAAATGGGATGATAGCATATAAGGAGAATAGAGAATTTGTGAATTCATTTATTTATTTCAGATACATAAGTATATAATAAATCACAATATATCTCCTTGTAACATAAATAAAATAAAAATAAAAAAACAGTCGAAAAAAGGGCAGAAGCACTAAGCTTATAATGCCCACCCTCCAAAACCAATTTACATTGGATTAAAAAAGAAAAAGATAAGATAAGATAGGCTTTATTGATCTCACATTGGAGAAATTCACATGTCACATCGGCTCAGTAATCAGTAATCATAGGAAGAAGGTGCCAAAAGTAGGTCAAGGTGCATTAGGTATATACAGTGTGTCCTCGTTTATACAGTGGATCAAAAAGAAGTAGATAAGAAAAAAAGAATCAAAATACAAAATAGAAATAAGGCAGAGGATGTCTTATGTACATTCACGGTGACTTATACACATGTGTATTGACATGTATTAAGGTATAATAGCAGCAGAAGTCACTTTTTTCAGGATTATTGCACAGTGTATTAAATAGAATTACACATTAGTTATTGCACGTTGGTTATTACAGTTACAGTTATAGTTATGGTTAAAAAGAGGGAACCAAAGCAATCTTCCACATATCTGGAAAGATTTTTGCGAAGAGAGATTAAAAATTATCAGAGACTGGTTAAGCAATAAAAGCAGCTGCTAAAGGTAAAAGGTAAGGAGAAAGTTTATCTGGAAGAGGAATAAACTAATTGACTGATTTACTCATGCTGAGGATATTGTGAATGGCTGCAGTGTTTCTTTACTGTCACACTCTTTCAGATTCAGTTTTAAAAACGTTTAAATTAACCTGTTTAATTGGGCTGAACATAAATGCATGTCACTTTTTTCAGATTTTTATCTGTAGCAAATTATGATTACGTCTACTTTTCCTACTACTTCTCGATTATGGACTCCTTTCTGTTTGTCTGTCACACAAAATCCCAATAAAAATAAGTTTAAGTTAGCAGATGGAACATAAGAAAATGTGAAAAACCTCAAAGAGTGGTATTAGTCTCGTTAGTTAATGTGTACATTGCTCTGCTCCAAATCCAGAGAGCAAACTAAGCCCAATAATTGAATGAATCACTGGTTCAGTCTGAGTGTCAGTGTGAGTCAGGACCAAAGCAGCAAATCAGCTTTACCCAAATCCTCTAATAGATCCTTCACCGAACCAACAGATGGAGGAAGCAAACTGAAGGGAGACTTACACTCTCTGCTTGTCATGGTGCAAATCACAATTATTCCTGAGCAAACAATGGCAGTTTATATTATTTACCAATATATTATTTACCAATATAACAGGAATCATGTACATCAAGGGATCCATGTTGTACACTTTCTTTTAATTTTGCCATAATCTGAAGTAAAACAACGATAAATCGGGACATCTACAAACACAACATTTAAAAATGTTTTTTATTTTTTTATTTTGGAGAGAACAATGTTCCTTTTGAATGATAAAGACTAGTTCTGTGTTTAAATCCCATTACATCATCTTCATCAATGGAGAATGTAGCTGCACATTTAAATCCTTGAATATTAATTTTCTTAACCCATTAAGAAGCATACAATAGCCGCTAATGCTGATCTTGTTTTTAAATAGCGTTGAACAGATCAGAAACCCCATGTTCAGCAAAAGCTATAACCTCCCTTTTGTCAAACCTTTTCTTTCATTTATTGATGAACCTGTTGAATTAAAGATCATTTTGGTTTATCGTCATTGCATTTGAAATACAACTTAATGCTATAAAAACCACAGCTGATCTCATTCATACTCTGACAGCTAGATGCAAAGTCTTACCAGTACAATCCTTGGTATGTGTAGAATATGCATCAGTAGGCATCTTTGCTGCATTTAGACCACAGGCAGTTTGAGGTGGTTTAGGGACAAAAGTCTAAAAAGGTTTTAATTCCATTTAATCTCTTAACAATAAACAATAAAATATGGAAGAACTATAATATGCAAAATACTTTAATTTATACAAATACTTCCACACTTTTCTCTTTCTTCCTCTCATTATGTTGGTTTTAATCTGTATTATTTTATCTAGAAGAAACATCATATGAGCCAAACCTCTTGAGCACATATTTTTTTCCTGTTATTTAACCGATTTATGCCTAAAGAGACACCAATAAATGCAAAAATCTATTTATTTTGTGCAGCTTTGTGAGTAACACACAGACTGAGTGGTGTCCAGCTGAGCCTTAAGGAGATAAAACGCAGTAAGACGCTGGCAAATCTCAAACAATAGCCAGACTGTTGGCACGGTGACAGCTGGTCCCTCTGGTCGCTCTGCGGGGGGGCCTGAGCAGAGCTGCAGAGACCAGGACCAGCTCTGCCTCATGACAAAGACCCGATCCTGGATCAGGAGGCATAAAACTGCTTGGCATCAGAAAAGGAACCAGCTGGGAGGTCTGGTTGTTTTTTTTTTTTGACAATCTCCGCTGTTCCTGGAGTGTGCTAATAATCAGTCAATCCGCCTATTTTAAGATTTTAGGCATATTTTAAGAAAACATGTAGTTGTGGATGCTGGGATGTTGCATGATATGTCCATCGGGGCACATTGAAACGCACGCTGTCATTAAATGCTGCTATATCCTACTGAGTCTCTGTAACCGTCACTCATTATTGTCACTGTTGGAATCCCTGATGCCTCCTGATGCCCACGTCAGACCTACCACCTCCCTGCAAATCGAAGCATTTACACTGTTGCTCTGTGTATGAGCCAAATCACAACCAAATCGAAGCTTCCCTTCTGCGAGGTTAGCCATTTTTCTCACAGAGTGTGTGTGCTGACATTTACCTATGAGGGAACTGAAGATGGAGAGAGGATTGATACCAACCTCAGACCTGCTGAACAAATACCTAAAGAGATAGTTTCCTGATTATTATGATGGGAACATCAAGAGTCCTGCTACCGATTCAATCAGTCTTTTTGGAGCCTCTCTTTACTTATCCTCCAAACTGTAAATTATGGATCTGGTCAGCTGGACTCTCAACGCAATGGATCACATTTTCTCTACGAGAAGACTAAGCGAAGGAGAGTCCTCGTTCCCCGGCGGGCAAAACAAAATAACCAGATAACAGGATCCCCAGGGAGCTAGCATTGGTAATCACATCCCTTGGGGATTCTAACAAATATATATATATATATATATATATATATATATATATATATATATATACACAGTATATATGTGTGTGTATGTGCAGCAAACAAGTAAGTATATATGCTCAATGATGATGATAAAATCAAATATAATAAGAATAATCGACAACATACTACTCTTGATTAAAAGAACTAATATAAACTATTGTAACTAATATAAAGTAATAATCATAGTAAATGAGAATTATACCTTCAGACTCCGTAGATGCCTATGCCTGTTAACGATTGTGAAAGCAATTTTCCAAAGACTCAAAAACATTTGAATCTTTAAACATGTGCCCCCAAATAAATAAACAAATAGAAAAAAAAGGTCTGATTTGTGCTGGTGTCAGTTAAATAAATACCAGTCTAATCCACAGAGTGAGACCTGTAAGTTCTCAGTAATAAAGTTATTACGCTTATTCCTTGGCTCTCATGTGCTTAATCCTTGAGTGTTTGTGCCAATAGAAAAAGTCTACAGTGTGTTGTTTCAAAAATAATAGGTGAAAATATGGTTTTTAATGTAATTCTGAAACATTTTGTCACATACCTCAATAAACAAAAGCTGAATTTAGTAAAATTAATGGAGTGTGGCGTCACTGTCTCATTGCCTCATTCAGTATTGATTTTAGTCTCAGGATTCGGATCTCCAAAATAGCAACAGGGACGTTTTCGAGCCATAAGCAGAATCTGATCTCCTCCAGAGATACTCCACTCTGTGCTTTTCCCTCCTGCTTTCCCATTTCCCATTAAATAATCACACAGACAAAAAGTTATAATATAAACTGTAATTTGGTCTCATTATGAAAACATATGCAGTGGTGTAGTGGTGTAAAAGGTTCCAACCCTAACATTTTATAAAGCCTTTTAAGTAAGTAAAGGATAAACAGACACTGTAACATATACAACCATTTGTAAAAGTACTATTGGAGGATTTGTAGTGCGGGAAGATCAAGTCTGCGGGTAGAACTTGTTGATGGGATCTTATATCCCGTCCGGCCTGGGAATGCCTTGGCATTCTCCAGAATGCCCTGGAGCTGGGATTATCAACCTTTTTGAAACTGAGAGCTACTTCATCGGTACTGTCATACGAAGGGCTACCTGTACTGACCTTAGAACTACAAGAGTCCATGCTCACCTTAACTTCACCTAATACGAACATGTCACAAGTATGATTAAAAAGGAAGAGCAACTGAATAAAATAACACTTTAGATGCAGCTCTCTGGAGGATTGTTCTACTTTTTTGTACAGGCTTGAGGGCACCACACGTGGTCCCGGGGGGGGGCACCCTGGTGCCCGCAAAAAAAATCTATCTATCTATCTATCCCTATATATACAGATGTGTCATCTGTATATATACCGATGCACAGATCACACACACACACACACACACACATATATATATATATATATATATATATATATATATATATATATATATATATATATATATATATGTATATATATATATATATATATATATATGTGTGTGTGTGTGTGTGTGTGTATATAATATATATATATATATATATCCCTGGGTGTGATGAGCTAACCAGAGAGGTGGGTAAATCCCACTGGTCCGTGAACGCACCACGCCTGTCTGACTGCTTTCTACTTCCAGTATGGCGGCTTGGACTTACGGAGGAGATCAACTTCTTCTAGATTCTCTCCAGAAAACTCCTGGAAGCCGACATCGCTAACACAAACCCGCCGCGGCGAACCGGACTTGGGACCAAGACAGACAGCGACGGCGCAGCGGGCGTCCCTTCAGCGAGGTCGAACCCCCCCCCCCCCCGAGAAACGCGACCGCCAGCGCGATGCGCGGAGAGCCGCAGTGAAGGAAGAAACTCCCCAGATTTTTCCGCGTCTAAGCTCCGCTCCGACTTGTCACTTAGCCGGCTAGCTGCTAGCTAGCTCACCTTTGCGGTGCGCGGAGCCCTTTTTGTAGCCGATGACGCGCCGGCTCGCCGGCTATATCTGGTGCTGGAGTCCGGTATGGCACGTCGCTTCCACTCGGTAAGCGAACCGACCGAGAAGGGCGGGGAGAAAACATTTGAGGAGCTGAACGATAACTTTGGACGGACTCGTTAGCCTAGCATAGCCTAGCCTAGCATAGCTGGTCCGACGCCAGGAACGTTGGCCGATAGTTAGCGATTAGCATTTTAATTGCACAAGACGACCTGCTAATCCCCCCCCAGGTCTTTGCCGGTGTGGAGCCGCCAGTCCCCGCGGCGTGGACACCGGTAGCTTTAACCGACCCAGGGGGGCTGTTTCTGGCTCTCCGGCGCTGCTAGGGTTGTCGCTAGCGGCGTCTAGGTGCACCCTTGAAGGGGAGTGGTGAACCGACGTTAGGTGTCGAGATAAGGTCCCCCCCCCCCCCCCCCCCCTGTATCAGGGTAACAAGGTCACCGCGATTATCATGCGCCGTTCAGATCGACGCCAAGCGGATGACAGCCCGGTGAAGAGCGCGTAGCCCGGGCTGCCGTTACCCCCCGTTTGTTAGCCGGCTGCAGGTGAACGCACCGCGGCTCCATTTAAAAACAAAAAAAGGCGCAATAGTTGAGTAAATGTAGGGAATAAACGGGGCGATCGGTTTAATTGGACTTGCCTCTGCTGTGTTTTTCTGTTGTTGTTTTTTAGTTTTTGTTTATGGGAGCTGAAGTTTAGCGGCAGCCCGGTTTGACTAGTTTGATGGACGTGAGGGGCTGTTTGCCAGGCTGTCTTTGACACATGGAAACCCGGTCTGTACATGTCAGATTTAAGGGTCGTTATGTAGCTTTAGCGGGGAGCTAATATATATATATATATATATTAAAAAAAAAGAGGAATGTCTTGTCTTTTTATACCTGCATGGTTTGTTTTTTACGTCACTTTCCCCCCTCAAGCACAGGGCACAGTCTAGTCGAGTCTAAAAAGTCCTGAGAAGCGTAAACTGTGGACAATGCTGATCAGTTAGTGGCCAGAGGAGATCACAGAACCCCAGGGGGAGATCTGCCTGCTCCACAAAAGGCCCGCAGATATATCCTAGGTTATTATTTTAAGGGGGGGCATGCAGCAGAACCCTGCCAGTCTGGATCAGGAGAACCTTTCCGCCGTCGTCGTGTCTGGTTGGAGTAACACACTGAAGCCGAAGTCGATGCCTTCGGCACTGGCCGTGTTCACCTGCCGGCCCAACTCGCACCCCTTCCAGGAGCGCCATGTCTACCTGGACGAGCCCGTCAAGATCGGCAGGTCGGTGGCTCGGTGCCGCCCGGCCCAGAACAACGCCACCTTCGACTGCAAGGTGTTGTCCAGGAATCACGCCCTGGTGTGGTTCGACCACAAGACCGAGAAGGTGAGAGACAAAAACTGACCATTTGTCCCTTTTTATGTTTCCCATTGAATGTTAAACTTGTTGATTTGGTGGCGCTACTGACTGCTGACGCGATCCTTGGATTCAAATTTGACCTGATAGGTTTAATTCATGGTGAAATGTCCAGCTTTCTGCTGGAAGATCCATCGTATCTCCGTTCAACACTACATGTGGGAAGAAAACTGGATCCATTTGAGCAAAACTGGCCTCAAGAGAAACCCTGAGTCCTAATGAACTTTGCTGAAGGATACGATTGTTGTCCTTTTCTCCATTTCCACTCTAACAATCGTGACGCTGGGGGATTGACGTTAATCCGTTCAGACCTGAGCCGGCCTCCAAAAAAAAAAAAAAATGCTGCTTAAGATCCTAATTGATTTAAGTACGGCTGATTTAACTGAGCTGCTGTGAAGTTTTATGTCATGAACAACTTCCCTGATTGTATCGTGTTTCTGGTTCTGCGACGTTTGACCAGGAAAATGCATTCCAGACATTCAAACAACGTCCTTTTTTTTGGCTTTAGACTTAAATGACTTCTTCTTCTTCTTGTGCTCGTCAAGCAGGTTTGCTTTAGGCAATGTTTCAGAATGACCAAACAGTTTTCTCATTTATTTACCAACACGAATAAGTCAGAAGATCAGGTGACTGGGGGCTCTTCCAGTGAGACAATATAGAAGATTTAAGTGGTTTGACGCAGCGTTCGAAATTAACTTCCTGATTCATCGGCCGAGTCCGGCGGTAGGTGAAAAATCAAACTGCCGAACATATTTTTTTACCGGCCAAAATATTAATTCTGACTGACTAGGGCTGGACAATAATTCAATAGTAATATATATCGATGATAGAAAGGTCGATAAAAAGTTTGATAGAAAAACAGTTTCCCTTTCTTTTGCATTCTAGCCTTTGATGGAAGTGGATGTTACATTATTACATCCTCCCAACCAATCACAAACGCAGACCCAAGAAGCTCCGCCCCATTCAGAGAGTTCAGAGAGCACGTGTTCTTTTTTATTTTTATTTTGTAAAAACTTGTAGTTTTGGTAAAAAGTTGGTTGAGTAAAGGGTTGAGTTTGAATTCAGTGTTTGTGTGTCTATATCTAAAAATCGGTCCCTAGGCAACAGCATAAAATGGTCAGGGCTGCACTTAAAATATATGTTTTGAATTACTTGATAATTATCAATATCGATCCAATATTTCTATTTTATCAATGTGTTTTTTTGCTATATTGTCCAGCCCTATACACTGACTCCTGCTAAATATCTCCACATAATGCCGCTACGTGATTAGCCTGAGCTAAACGCTAGCTGTTAGCAAACGGACATGACGTAGGCGCTGTTGTTCTCGCGTCACATGTGTGAGTGTTTGTGTACGTTTGTTGTCATACCAACTTAAAATCAGAAATTACTTTATTGATCCCTGTCAGGAAATTTAACTGTGCCACAAAGGTCCAGAATCAAGAAGAGACCACGTCTAAAAGTCCAACACAAAAGTCTACTGAACTAGAACAAAATTAAGAATAGCTGGGCTAAAATATGACAAAGAAAAATCAACGTGAAATAGTTTTTCAGAGTTAAATGGTTATCCAAGTTGGAAGGATCTCCCGTCTTTCACTTGGGCGGCGTGGAGGTATGAATGCGGCTCCTGGAGCTGATCTGATCCTCATGTAGGGCTATCCTACAATAAATCTTAGCCTCTCATAGAATCTCTGCAGCCGAGGTCCAGATCTTTGTAGATTAGAGTCAAAGTTGACTTTATTCTAATTTTTTTTTCCCAACAGTGTTTTGCTTTGTGTAACAAGTCATAATCCTGGATTTGAAGTCTTGATCATCTAGTACCGTCTTCCATCAGCGCGTCAACGTGTCTCTGGTCTTAACATGTCTCTGGTCTTAACGTGTCTCTGGTCTAACGTGTCTCTGGTCTAACGTGTCTCTGGTCTTAACATGTCTCTGGTCTTAACGTGTCTCTGGTCTTAACGTGTCTCTTGGTCTACCGTCTCTCTTGGTCTACCGTCTCTCTGGTCTACCGTCTCTCTGGTCTACCGTGTCTCTTGGTCTACCGTGTCTCTTGGTCTACCGTGTCTCTTGGTCTACCGTGTCTCTTGGTCTACCGTGTCTCTTGGTCTACCGTGTCTCTTGGTCTACCGTGTCTCTTGGTCTACCGTGTCTCTTGGTCTACCGTCTCTCTTGGTCTACCGTCTCTCTTGGTCTACCGTCTCTCTCTGGCCTACCGTCTCTCTGGCCTACCATCTCTCTCTGGTCTACCGTCTCTCTCTCTGGTCTACCGTGTCTCTTTGGTCTACCGTGTCTCTTGGTCTACCGTGTCTCTTGGTCTACCGTGTCCCTGGTCTACCGTCTCTCTGGTCTTAACGTGTCTCTGGTCTACCGTCTCTCTCTGGTCTACCGTGTCTCTTGGTCTACCGTCTCTCTCTGGTCTAGCGTCTCTCTCTGGTCTAGCGTCTCTCTCTGGTCTAGCGTCTCTCTCTGGTCTAGCGTCTCTCTCTGGTCTACCGTCTCTCTCTCTGGTCTACCGTGTCTCTTTGGTCTACCGTGTCTCTTGGTCTACCGTGTCCCTGGTCTACCGTCTCTCTGGTCTTAACGTGTCTCTGGTCTACCGTCTCTCTCTGGTCTACCGTGTCTCTTGGTCTACCGTCTCTCTCTGGTCTAGCGTCTCTCTCTGGTCTAGCGTCTCTCTCTGGTCTAGCGTCTCTCTCTGGTCTAGCGTCTCTCTCTGGTCTAGCGTCTCTCTCTGGTCTAGCGTCTCTCTCTGGTCTACCGTGTCTCTGAACAGATGGGTTCTGGTTTAAGAAGCAGGGATTGAGTATTTAAACCCTGCCACACTGGGCCAGTTGTGCGTCTGGTTTGAGGAACTCGTTAAACGGGTTGAGACGCCGTCAGGAGGGCCCGGCTCTGCCGCATGCGGAGACTCTCAGATAGCCGCCGTGTGTTTTGTGTGTGCGCTCCTAAAGCATCAGCTATTTATAACGACACTGGCAGCATCATCCTTTTCCTCTCTTCAGTGATAAACACACACACACATCCATACAAACACCAGCACCGTGGTTTCTCTGCATTTAAGAGTCGTTTGGTGGAGTTTGGACCCGTGTGGACGAGTATTTAACTTCTGACAGCTTCCTCTGATCACTGTGATCCGCAGCATCCGTGGTTCGTGTCCAGCTGGGTAGCTTTGTCCTTTACTTCCTGCCATCTTTATTTCCATTTGTCTCATAAAGCCAATAAATGTCCCACCTTTATAAGGATTTAAAGCAAAATAAATGTAATATAACCGTATAATGGTTGAAGTCAACAGCTGAGTCTGATTCCCTTTGCGTTGGCTTCTAGAGAAATGAAGCCAAGCTTCTGGAAAGTTGGTCTCATTAGAAGATAACGAGGAGCATCTGCAAAATGTGAAGATAATTGGATGTCAAGTAGTTCCAGGGTTTCCTCCAGGATTTTTTTTTCTATTACCGTGGTGTTTCTCTCTTTTTTTTATTTTTTTTTATTTTGTCATCTAATTTGCATATTTGTTCATACATTTGGGACCCAGGCTGTAGGAGAGCTTTTGCTAAGACAAAAAAAGTTATTAAAAATAGTGATTAAGTGTGTTTGGAACTAAAAATACCTTTTTTATACAATGATTTATGAATTTTAATACATTGCCCGAATCCACACTACATAAAAGAAACTGTACCAAGGAGTTATCAGAGGCACACAACGTGAACGAGGTGAATGAGTGAGTGAAGCTCCGTGTGAATCAAATTGAGGGAATTATTTTAGTGCAACAGTTTCAGAGACAAAAAAAGAACTACTTTAAAAACTATATTTACGTGAAGAGGGAGCAGCAGCTGTGGTGTGCCTGTCAGACAGCGCTGAGGGTAATAGGAACGACTGGTGCTGCCAGTAAAGACGCCAATAAAACAACAAAAGTCGCTAAAAGTCGTCGTTATTAGTCCTTTTTGAATGTAAATTCCTAGAGAGGTCTGCAAAGTCCCTAAATATAGAAACAAAGACGCTAAATGGACAATACTGGACTGTCCTCTCTAGTCTGCCTTCCTTCCTGAGAGCAGCGCACCGCGGCGCAGTAGCCGCTAGTCAGTTTTGCAGCCAGACAGGAAGGAGCAGGTGGTGTTGGCTTTTCAAAATAAAGTACATTTTAACTTTTTCCTCATACTTAAATTCATTAAAAACTTGGATTATGGTTAGTATAAGTGCGCAAACATAGACTATACATAACATAGGGTAAATATCTCATATACCTTACATTATTTTAACATATTCAGCAGTTCACAGTGTTGGTGTAGAAATCCAGCATCCGTCGAGCTCTGCTTCAGTCATGTTTTCCAAGCATCAGCACTTTAGGGTTCCCTGAGTGTGAATAAATGAGGTGGGCATGTTTTTTTTCCAAATCAGTGGACAAAACACAGCAATATTAGAGTAACATGCATGAATTATTGCAACATTATTGGATTGTCTGATCCAATAAATGGCTCAGTCACGACTGGTCCACAGTTATCACCGTCGTTCTCAGTAGTGATGGATTGGACTTGGAGAATAATAATAAGCCTACAAAATACTGTTTAAAGGTACATAGCCATGTTATATGCTTATAAAAAAAAGACCAAAAACCGTTTGATCATGATAAAATAACGTTGTATAAACCAAGCCTCCATCCTGATGATGTTCTGATGGTCCTTTTTGTGGATAAATATAAATCCTGCACCGGGCGCGATGACCAGATATAAACAGACGTGGTGCCATCTAGTGGCAGTATCACAGAACTATCATAATACTGGTTTACTTAATTAATAAATCAGTATTAAATAATGGTGGACAGAGCCTGACCCTCTGCAATGCCTCAGAGTAAAGCAGCAGCTCAGCGTGATAAAGACCAACGTTATTAATTAAATAAACCGATCTACAGCAACTTTAAGAGCCTCATATCAGAACATTTACGTTTATGTTGTTTTTTTACTGGATCTAGGACTTTACTGCATTGTTTCGTTGGGAGATGCTAATAGCCGTTAGCTTCTTCCTTGTTTTATCCGCAGTACGTACTTCTGCGCAGTACGTACTTCTGTTAAAATCGTAAATAAACACGAAAGGCTTTATTTACTAACAAACTGAGCAAAAACAAAGCATAAAACACCAAAATAACAACTAATACACCAGCAGGACGTGATAATCTTTCAGAAAAACTTTGTATGCAACCAGAGTGAGCTGCTGACGTATAGATAAAGTCAAATAACGTGGCTATGCACCTTTAAGCTATTTTTTTAATCTAAAAATAAAGCAAACATTGTTACTGATAGAATAATTTGTTTTGCACAAGAAGCACTGCAAATGATCCTCTTGGGTCTGAATACACGGGCCTCTGTCTGCTCCTGCTTTTCTCCGTTGTGCAGTGTGCTTTTAAATTTGTTTGCTGGGGTAGAACAAGAATAATCCCCAAATTTAAAATGCTCAACATTCAAAATGTGGAGGGAAAGCCAAAAAAGGCGGACACTTATGCAGACTCCGCTTAGGTAACCGGTACCTCATCACCGCAGGTTCCTCTTGTGACGAGAAGGAAACACTTTAAATGAGTCTGCAGTTTTCCATCGAATACAAGTCGTTCATTTTGACCAAAGTCGGTTGTTTCTATTCAAACTTTCTCCATTAAGTCAAATTCTGTTGTAAAATGTAGTAAAAATACTGGATATATTTACACATTTTTTTAGTGCTTTGTCTGCGGTTTGCACGGTGATGTCAGCTGGCTGGTTATGATCCAAGGTGATCCATATTTCTGGCTCCACAATATCAGAGATAAACTTGTTTTAATATAGCAAATATATGCTTTTTAAAAATAGAAAATGGTTAATTCTTTTACAGTTTACGGCTTTTTAACATTAGAGAACATCCCGAAGGTTTTCTGGCAATTATGTGAGATTAATCTCTAAATTTCTGAGTTTGCTTTGTGAAAATCTTCTCCTCTTTGGCCAAGAATTTATTTTCTCTATTCTACAATGGCCTCATATACATTTTTGGGTGAAGAAAGTGAAGAGGGCTGCAAGAACGGCTGGTGTGACAGAGGAAAAGAAGCCGTGGGGCTCCAGTTTGGGAATCGCTGATGGTGGAGGCGTCTGAAACAGTGCAGCCATCATTTCTTGTTGCCTGATCCTTCCTCCGTGACTTTGACAAAGTTACCTTTGGCTGAAAAGTTACCGTATCCTAAGATTGGCTCTGAGATCGGCTTGGAGAGGGTTTCAGGACTCCTGAGCCGTGTGTCGTCAGCAGCTGCTGCCAACAAAAATCAACCTTTTGTGTCAATAAGCTTCCCACAGCTTGTCAGAAGAAATCCTGAACAATAAAAACAAGTAGTAACCCGTGTAGGTGGAGGCGCCGTGAAGTTTTACGTGTCTTACGTAACCGTTTAACTGGTGCCGGTGGACCAGATCGGACCGGGTTTATCCCTCAGCAGCAGGTGGATGTCACGTCAACACTGTGGGCTGTGACTCCACCAATTAGCTCCCAAATACGGCGCTCTTACTGACAAACGGCAAAGCCTTCCGTCAAGCTGTGGTCTTAACTGGAGAATATTGTATTTGTGTCGACATTACAGCAGCTGGCTATTGTATGCAAAAAGGAAATGGTCAATTATGCTTCCTTCTTTTTAAACCGTACTGTCATGTGTGCAGCAGTTGTCGTTTTTTTTTTTTTTTACCATCTATACCCTGAAGCAGTTTTGGAGACGGATTCTTCTCCTGTTTTTCACGGTAAACCTCCGACATCAACGCAGGATCTGCTGCAGTGTCGTTTCTGGTCGGCTCTGCTGCTGAGAAGTGGAAAATAAAGCACATTGGTACAGCTATTACATGTGATATGCTCACAGTTTTGACATTTTGGGACTTTCAGTTTGTCCTTTTTATAACCTAAATTAAGATGTAATGAAAATGAGCCAATATCAGTATCGTTGGCCAATATTTGATATTTACCAATATGAAATATATTTCTCTCCACTTTCATCTCTGTGGTAAAACTTATCTGTTTCAGTTAAACGACCCATAATGCTGCATTACTATCACTGTCACATGACCAAACAAATACTACAGATACCAGACGTGGTTCTTTCCAGTTAAGAGTAAAAAAATAATAATTTTACAATCGCGATAAATCACAATCAATATTGTGATGTGGACACCTTTTTTAAATATGATAATGGCATAGTGCAAGTACTTCTTGAAGTACCGCCTCAGATTGGCCGCCGTCATTTGGGTTAAATCCAAAAAACTGCCACACTGCAGTGGTCGCGTTAGGCTTTGACACCAGTTCCATTTTCTTTTCTTCAATTTTCTTCTCAAAGTAGCGTTTCTCTGGCTCTCCCTCGCAACCCTCTCATGCTAAACATTGAGTATGTGCGTGTCAGACACAAGATTTAACTCTTAACGAGAAGGAAGGTGTGAGATGGGCCAGACTGAAACTTTTTGTTACTATGCATACACAAATTATTGATCTTTTTTTTAATCATGTGATTTAAAATTTATCGTGCCATTAATTGATTTATTGTTTATCGTGACAGGGCTAGGAGGGGGGCGTGAAAGCTTTCTTTTAAATCACAGGGGGTGCCCACCAAGAAAAGGTTGGGAACCACCGAGCTAGTAGCAGGGTGGGTTGCTACGGGTTCTTACTTTTTCTGCTTTAACTGTCAGCTGCTACCTGGCTCCACCTTAACACGTGTTGTTATTATTAGCCACATTAGCCTCCAGAAGTTCTTAATCTGGTTTTGTTGCTTCACAGTTTATTAGCCGAATGAGCTGATTAACGTTCTTTTGATTAACGTAAATTTGTACGGATGCAGAATTGAACGTTGCGTGATTTGGACGTGCGTCCCGACTCGGCCTGTGCGATTTTTGCCAAAAATCCAAATTGCAACCATAATTGCGGTCTAATTTTGACTTTTCTCTGCATTAAAAACGAGCAACAAAAATGGCCTGTAGATAAAGATGTTTGTAAACAAGAACTATTTAAAACAAGAAATGTGACTGTTTTTATTAAACAGAATATGATTATTCCAGAGAAAAGCTTTTAATTGAGTTGGACATCAATCCTTGTTGAACATAAAGTGCAACCAACAAACACGTCTATGTATTAAACAGTTTGACCGCTACTTAATGCTGTCTGTGGTGAGATACCTGAAAATTTCTGGTAAAATATGATTTTATAAATTCTAAAACAAATAATAAAATAAAATTATTTCACTGCTGGAACTGTCTTTCCTTCCATGTGGAGCAAACCCACTTTAAATATAATTACCAACAACTAAAGGACACGTCTGATCCATTAATTGTTACGTAGCCAAGAATTACAGACCTCTGCTATTTGGAAATTGTGCTTTTTAAAATTGAGATTGTATTGAAAATGCGATTAATTCTCCAGCCCTAATCCCAACAGAATCCCGTCATTAGGCTTTCCGTGTTTGGGAAGCTAATATGTAAACAGCGTTAGCTTATCTTCCAGGAGGTTTACTACTTCACTATTGCAGATACAGGAGCTTTACAGAGCCGTTTTCGGTTGCTGTCAAACACCAAATGTTGTTGTGTAGTCTCTTTAAATCTGTCTGATTTAAAGGGAAAGTTCCTTTGATCAACGCTTTAGTGTTTGTCTTGTTGGTAAAGAGGGTCTCGATTTATTTTGACAACCCTAATGCTGGGTGACCGATCCCCTTGTTGTCGCTCTACCTGTTCAACTGAAAGGAGAACGCGCGATAAAAACCCACACATACACACTCCTACGTGACTCATTTGACTGTTGCTTGCCTTGGGTGTGATCGGTTTTACTCTGAAAGAAACGGCTTCTCCACCCCTGCAGGGGTTAGTAGATTTGTGAGCGCAAAACCTAGTGAGCAGAATAATTTAAGGCTTTAATTGACCTGCTCACTAATTTTTCGTTTGGCATGAAAGCGACGACTTTAATAGAGTTTCTGCAGCTTCTAAACAGCATGATTTAAAAAACACAGCCCTCATTTTTAGCATCCAGAGACTTGTTGGCCCCTTAATCTGACCAGTGTTGGGTTTTCATGTTGTATTGCTCGTGTTTTTTTGTAAGTTTCTGTCAGTTTTTGTCACTGACTGGTAGGTCTACCGTCTGCTGCCTGGTATAATTGCCCAAACAGTGCAGGAAGGCAGCAGGTTCTCCGTCATTATTCTTGTCTGTGTTCATGTGAGGGAACAGGACATTTTCCTGATATTATGCAGCTCTAATTCAGTAATGTTTTGAAATGTAAACACAGAATTTATCGATTAGCTCTATAATAATAATAAGTTCAACCAGTTTGCGAATATCTTTAGTCAATTATCACAGCGTCACTTATTCTTACCCCAGTCATGTCCCACGGTAATTAACCACTCCTACTAAATATTAATGTTTTATACCAAATAAAGATTTTCCTGTCTTTGCACAAGCCTGGTCTTTTTATTTACACTTAAAACAGCCGGCACTGGAGACGCCTATCATTTATTCATAATTTAAACTCATTAATAATTTTTTTGAGAGTGCAGGGATTAAAACGCTCGTTAAGCACTAAGTCTGTTGCGTCACCCTCTCTACTCCGGCCCTATTTATACCGGAGCTTATTGTAGGAGGCTCAGTCAGTTTAAGTGTCCCAGGAAGCTTGGAAAAGACAAACTAGGCCAAGTGTTGCTGTTGATGCATTTACCTGGAATAAACACATGAACCTGTAGAATAAACTTTGTGGCAATTCAACTCTTTATCTCCTCAAAACTTCATCACACAGGAAGGCGGTTGCTGTCGACATCGTCTGCCTTCCTCTGCTCAGTGTTTAAGCACATGACGCAACAGTAGTTACCTCTTTTGAAGCCTCTTTTCTCCTATTATTAAATACTCAACCTTCCTTTGAGTGTTTTCAGTTACTTTTGACGTGAGGAATCTGATCATGTAAGGGTGCAGGAGGCTACTGTAAAGTGTTTGGCACTATTAAAAATAGTGTTTTATTTATTGGTTGATTTATTTCACTGGTTTTCTTTTAGTGCTGGATGATACATTGAAAAAAAAAGCATATTGATAAAATATATATCATATTGATCGATGTCGATAACTATCAACAAATTCAAAACATACATTTTAAGTGCAGCCCTGGACATTTTATGCTGTTACTTAGCGGCTTATTTTTAAACAAAGACACACAAACACTGATTTCAAACTGAACCTTTTATTCAACCAACTTTTTACCAAAAGTAAAAAATAAAAAAGTAATAAAAAGAAAGCGTGCTCTCTGAACTCTTTGAAGGGGCGGAGCTTCATGGGTCTGCGTTGTGATTGGTTGGTAGGATGTAATATTAACCTACATGGATAAAATGCAAAATAAAGGAAAAAATCTTTATTCTATTGAACTTTTTATTGACCGTTTTTTTTTTCTATCATCAATATACGTCTATCGATCGATTATCGTTATTGAATGATCATCCAGCCCTATTTTCTTTGTCGTTGGAATTGCAAAAAAAAAAATTTTTTTAATCCATAAACATGGAACATTTCTCTTAAACAGTATGTGTTCCCTTGTCTCAACGTTTGCCTCTTGAGTCCCAGAAATCGAAGTGAAATTGTGATTCATGTAACGAAGCAGCAAAGTTTATAATGTAGGGGTTTAAATCTTTTTGAAAGTTCTTGTTGGGGGAAAAAAATGCTTTATTGATTGTAAAGGTTGCTAACTCTTGCCTCAAACCTCAAGACTTGACGTTTGGAGATCTTTGGGCATGTGTGGAATTTTTAAAATGCTCGACTCTTTTGTGTCACGCGTTTTATTTTTTTATTTTTTTTTGCTTCCAAATAAACATTTGGGACTAAAATACAGTTGTGTGCTCACTGCAGGGTTGTTATGGAGCCAGATAATAGAACCGGGCCTGCGTCTACACCCGTTAACAGCCTGCTGCAGGAGTATGTTCACTGATAAACGCCGGTTCTGTTCGCCAGTAGCATCTAACAGACGCTTTTAGAGAAGGTGGCTGCAGTCCAGGCTTCTGTTTTCTGGCTCTCAGCTTCCATGCAAACAGAGACTCTGGCTTTCGCTCCATCTACGGCTCCTACAGTAAACTACCCCAGCTTCATCCTGTCCAAAACTTTAAACAGAAAGCAGTGACTTAATTAAGTGCATAATATAATTTAAACCCAGAGCTCATCCAACTCGTCAGAAACCAGAACATTATGTGCATTTTATAAAACATTGATAAGTTTAGTCAGTGCCACTTAATCTGTGGAAGATGTTTCTCCTTCAGCTTGAACTTCTTGGGAAATAGACTCCAGTTTATCACATCGCTGCTTAGCTCTATAAAGCAAATGTTTATCTACTCTGCTGGGTGTGTGTATCTTGAGTACAAATTACAGAGACCTTTGGCCATTACCCGGGGTTTTTTAAAGCCCACCTCACGTTGCGATTTAATTTTACCCGACTCATTTTAATTTTCCCGGTTCCTTGTTTTTCCTGGATAAAAGGTGCTGAACTAGGAGGTAGGACTTTTAAGGTTAACCTGGGATTTTTGTATCCAGGTCAGCCAGATTTATGATGTGTAGCATGCTACGTTCTGCACACTATCAGTCTGGGACTGCTCCTGTCGAAGCTGCTTGGGGAAAGGAGCAGAACTCTTTGAGCTGATTGGGTGAAGCGGCATCTAGTGCCCGCCTAAAGGTTGGTTTTAGCCAATCACGGTGTCAAATTGAAATGTAATCAGCACCGTCACGTGAAAGAAACAACTAAGCTAGTCAAGGTGCTTCTTGCTGTTCTTATTTCAAAGAAGAAATTGTGTATTCTTAAAAAAATAAACCTGATAGCAGCAGCTCTTGGTTTAGTCACAGCGGATGTCCCGCCTTAAACCTCAACGCTGCGACGTGATTGGCCCGAACCGTTTTTTGGTTTGGACACAAGCGGTTGAAGCGGGAGCGGCACAAGATGGATTATCGCGTGTCTGTGAACGCACAAGTGCCGCAAAAATTCATCTTGTAGGCAAGGTTAGAATTTCTGATGTCGATGTCGAGCAACATATTTAAAATATCCGACTTTTTTTTGTCAGAGAGAGAAAAAAAAGGAAAAAAAAAGAGGAAAAAAAAGGAAAAAAAGAGAGAAAAAAAGGGGGGGAAAAAGGAAAAAAAAATCTGACTTACTTAAATAGTATTGTTGCTAAATTACAATTAGTATTTACCCACAATGCCCTGTGCTGTAGTCCGCTGCCTCTGGTCCGCTTGGTATTCCTGTATGTATTGGAAACGCTCCAGAGTTCAGCTGGGCCGAGGTTTTGATGCGGACCCCCTTTTTTTTTTTTTTTTCTCTTTTTTTTTTTTTTTTTTTTGTGTCACTGAAAGAGAGGGGGGGGGGGAAGTAAGCTGGGAGTCCAAGGAGTTTCCTCCAGAGACCGGTTCTGCCAGCGGGTCGAAGTGCAGCAGGAAAAACTGGATTTTGAAAAGGCAGGCGTGTAATTCTCCCGTTTCCACGTCGACATTGAACACACCACGGTGTTTATTTGATTAAGACCTGAACAGATTCACACTGCCGGGGGCTACAGCGAATAAAAGCTTGATTAACCGAGCCGAGGTTTTGAGGCGGACCCTTTTCTGTCCGTATCGTAGTTCGGCGTTCACACCTCCCCAAATGAACCGAACTTTATGAACAAACGAACCAGAGAAAGTAAAATTTAATTGAGAAAGCTTCCTGGATGGGAAGCGAAACGTCTTCAAACTAAGGAAAACAAGTCCAGTTGCTTTTTTTTACTTTTTTTGGAATGACCGTGACCTGGAGGACTGAGAATCTTCACCAGCAAATGAACCAGAGCCGATTAAACGGGGCTGGTGTGAATGCACCGTCAGAGCAACAGCGGCTCATGTACTATTTTTATAATTTTAATTTTTGTAAATTAAGGTAGCAGATTTCTTTCTAGTATTTGATCAAATATCAAAAGTTTATTAAATTGAATTCAAATCGGGTTTTTTTCTGTAAACTTGTAGGTAGAAATTTGGACCAAATACTACAGAGAGTAGTATAAATAGTACACAACTCAACGTTTACTGCATTTTTGCACCATATTATTTTGCACTGCACCGAACCTTTTCATACAAATGCCTTTTTGCGCCATTATTTTTGCACATAAACATGGTTGTACATTCTTCTGCACACTGTTTTTTTTCCTGATCACTGCTGCTCTTCATATTGTAAGCTGCCTTATTCCACCTGCAATCTCATTACGCCGTCATAAGCTGTATGCAGCGGAATTTCTTTCTGTCCAAATATCAAAAGTTGATTAAAATTGACTTCAAATCTGGGTTTTTTTCTGTAAACTTTTAGGTAGAAATTTGGATCTGATCCTGTGAAATTATTGGGGAATCTAAGCTGAAGACCAGAAGCAGCAGTAGTCAGTAGTTTGTTACCAGGGTTGTGGACGTCTTCGTGTAAAGCGTGATCACTCTCTGCCTTTTGTCGTCTTTTCTCCTCTGGCTCGGACACGCCACTTTCCCTCGCCTTCTTCTCATCCACAGTGTGAAATGAACAGATTTGTCGTACCAATCATGATGCGTGACAAAGTGATTTCATCGTAAACGAGGATAATCTCATCCCTCATTGCTCGACCTTAGCTGTGACTAATCCTTAAACATGCACCCATAAAAAGGACCTTTTTATATCGCGCTGTCAGTAATTATTAACGGAAAGTTTACGACTCTTTTGTGCGTTTGACTTTCCACCTCGGCTCCTTCGGTTCCAGATTAATAGTTCCTTAGATAAGTTAAAATCACGTTGGAGGTTGACTGACATGTAAATAGATATAGCAGCAATTCACCACGTTTGTGTTTTAACTGTTAATTTTCATTATATTGCATTGTTGTGAATAGACAATATGATTTGCAAGGCTACTTATTTAGTCTCCTCCTTGCAGTTTTTGCTGTTTTACTATTTGTTCAGGGGCGTTCAGACTTGGACAGAGTGTCCCATGGCCTGTAAAACCATATTATCACCATGTTTAATAACAATAACAACAACAAATCATCTTTGTTGGAGAACTGCAGAGTGGGGAAGGACAATTATCGAGCCGTTTATCATTTTTTTTAGGTAAAAACAACAAATTATTGTAATTTAAAATGGGGTTTATGTTGATAAAATCTACTTGAACGCCCATGAACTGATGGTTTGGCTGGGATCTTTACTTTTTTTTCTGCTGTTGGTTTAACGTGAGCATCAATAGATATTTAAAAAAAAAAAAAGTGAAAAAATGTTGAATGTAGTTACAATAATTGTGAGAAAGGCTTGTATGGAAACAGAGGGAAGCTGCATCACTGGATCTGTTATTTCTTTTGAAATATTAGGCCACAGAAATGTCTGTTTCTAAAGGAAATAAAAGTATATTTAAGAGGTGAAGGAGGGAGGGAGGGGGGGAGTAAGCTGGGAGTCCAAAGAGTTTCCTCCAGAGACCGGTTCTGTCAGCGGGTCGATGTGCAGCAGGAAAAACTGGATTTTGAAAAGGCAGTTGTGTAATTCTCCTGTTTCCACGTCGACATTGAACACACCACGGTGTTCATTTGCTTAAAGCCCGAACAGATTCACACTGCCGGGGGCTACAGCGAATAAAAGCTTGATTAACCGAGCCGAGGTTTTGAGGCGGACCCTTTTTGGTCCGCTTCGTAGTTCGATTCCTCGTTTACACCTCCCAAAACGAACCGAACTTTATGAACAAACGAACCAGAGCCGACTAAACGAGGCTGCCGTGAATGCGCCGTCAGAGCAACAGCGGCTCGTGTACTTTCTGTAATTTTTATTTTTCTAAATTAAGGCAAAGGCAAGGCAACTTTATTTGTGGAGCACATTTCAGTACAAAGACAATGCAAAGTGCTTTACGTGATTAAAACATAGGAAAATAAAACAGAATCACAGGAAAAAGCAAATTGGAATAAAAGGTAGAAACAAAAAAAACATGAGCAAGCAATAAAAACAGTTGGACTACAAAGTTGAACTAATGATGCTTTAGTCATGTCACGCTTTTTAGGCCCATACTTCATGAAATCAAACTTTCCACCCTGGGAAAAAGATTAAGGCAGTAGATGTAATATTTCTTGCTTGACCTTTCTAGTATTTGATCAAATACTACAGATAGTAGTATAAATAGTACACAACTCAACGTTTACTGCATTTTTTCATACAAATGCCTTTTTGCGCCATTATGTTTGCACATAAACATGGTTGTACATTCTTCTGCACACAGTTTTTTTTTCTGATCACTGCTGCTCTTCATATTGTAATGTTGCCTAGAGCTGGGCGATAAATCGATTTAATCGATTAATTTGATTTTCATTTTTTGGAAAATCTGGATTTTATTTTGCCAATACACTCATTGGGTTTCCATGAAGAGAACAGCATGTGATGCTGAATATATGTTTAGGCAAATGTATTGTCAAAATTATGTTAAGTGGAAACTTTTTTTTACCATAATACGAGGTACTTCATTTACTTATTTACTTTTTTTTAACTTAGTTTGAAGTTCACAAGTGCAGTAAAGCCTGTTCTTAGCTCAATGTGTAATACCACTAGCAGCAAATGTTTTGTTATATTTTCATTGTTTATAACGGCACGGCTGCCATCTTGTTTTACAAGCATGTTTCACAGCTTGTTTTTAGTTGCACTTTGAATTCAGGTCAACTCCCTGACGAAATGCTTGACATAAAAAGCAAGGTTTTAAAATAATTTCTTTAATTTCTTTTTATGAAACAAAAAGGAGGAAAAAAATCGATTAATCGGATTTGGTATGAGATTTATTTTTTTAATCCATATCGGCCAGCCCTAATGCTGCCTTATTCCACCTGCAGTCTCATTACGCCGTCGTAAGCTGTATGCAACGGAATTTCGTTCTGTCCAAATATCAAAAGTTTATTAAAATTTAATTCAAATCGGGGGGTTTTCTGTAAACTTGTAGGTAGAAAGAAGCAGAAGTCAGTAATTTACCAGGGTTGTGGACGTCTTCATGTAAAGCGTGATCACTCTCTGCCTTTTTGTCGTTTTTTCTCCTCTGGTTCGGACACGCCGCTTTCCCTCGCTTTCTTCTCAAAGGCTTGATTTTCAGCAAGTATGTGCAGGGTGCCTTCGCTGAATAATTATTCAACAATGTTTCAGCTGACATGGGAAGTAGTGCGAGAAGCAGCAGCAATGTACAGAGGAAGCAAAGAAAACGAACCTTTTATACAAGCCGTGTGCTCAGAACTAAAACTCTTAGCTCCGGCGTAGAAACTATGCGTCAGACGAGGGATTCACGGCGTCCCGCTGCAGAAAGAAAGGAAACGGATCAAGTTGATTATTGCTGACATCCAGCGGTAGCAGAGCCGTCTCTTCGCTGTGGGCGTGAAAATCACAGAGGTGCAGCTGAGGGCGGACGCATCAGAGGGCAAGTTGTTTCAGGTTCAGAAAGTTCCCGGTTTTTACTGGAGTGGATGCATGTAGGAATGCATTTCACCTCTTTTTTAACGGCGTACCGATTGCAGACATTTTCTGGCTAAACCTCCCCCTAATAAATACCTGGAAATAAGACACTAATGTAGGTCCAGATATGTAACGTCTTCTCCAGTTGATGTTTGTCTCTAAGGCTAAAGCTATATAGCCACATAATATGCTTATAAATAAGACTAAAGACAGTTTGATCATGATAAAACAAGGTTATACACACCGAGCCTCCTACTTGATGGTGTTTTGATATTTGTCCTTTTTAAGTCGAGTGGTGACCTAGTGCTCTAACCACTATGGCGCCATCTAGTGACAGTATTGCAGAACTGTCATAATGCTGGTTTGCTTCATTAATAAATTAAAATTAAATAATGTTGCACCAATCCTGACCTTCTGCAAAGCCTCACAGTAAAGCTGCAGCTCGGCGTGATGAAGACCAACATTATTAATTAAATAAACCGATCTACAGCAACTTTAAGAGCCTCGTATGAAGCGTCCGCTTCAGTGAACATCAACGTTCAGACTGTGTTCCCAGAGACTTTGCAGGCTTTTCCGTCTTTGAATCATGTTTTTTGTTTTAGTGCTTTTTTTTTTTTTTTTTTTTTTTTTTTTTTTAATATATTTATTAAAATTTTGGCAGTTTAAACAAATATCTTGAACAATCTACAAAATATGACAACAGCAGTGGTAGTATTACTTGTTCAAGTCAAAATAAAATACAAACAGAAAAAGAAATTGCCTCTCACAGTATTAGTTCCTGTGCAACTAGTCACATTTCGTACTTAACCTCTTTATATTGAGAATTAAGTTTAACAGTTTATGTCCATAAATAAACTGTCTTTGGGAACTGCAGTTCACATGTTCTTCAATCACTTGCACCTTCTTGCTTTTTTTTTTTGGATCTTGGACCTTTCTTTATTGTTTCGCTGGGAGATGCTAATAGCCGTTAGCCGCTTCCTTGTTTTATCCCCTGCTGTGCATGCACAGTACGTACTGCTGTTAAAATCCTAAATAAACATGAAAGGCTTTATTTGGTAACAAACTGAGTAAAAGCTAAGCATAAAACACCAAAATAACAACTAATATACGCCAGCAGGATGTGATTATCTTTCATAAAAACTTTGTATGCAAGCAGAGTGAGCTACTGACGTATAAATAAAAAAAGTTAAATAATGTGGCTATGCACCTTTAAATAGAGAGAGCTCTCAATATGACTTTTTTCAATAAAGGTGATATAACATTTCTATTTTAATATACATTAGTCTATGATTACAGCATTTGTCACTGACTGACGTTCTGTTTTTTTGTAGTTTTATGTGTTTTATTTTTTAAAGCAAATATTTCTACAATGTTATATTGCGGGAGTTTTATAAACGTAGCCAAAATAATTATCATAAGCTTGTACCAGCATCTGTTGTGGCCATTTCTTGGTAGTCTTTCTGAGGCTTTTACTTGGCTTATATCCATATTGTAATAATATTTTATCCACCGAAATTAAGGAATATATTGTGATTATAAGTTTTATCGTCCAGCCCCAGACGACACACTGCAAAAGCAGAACTAAAATAAGTTAAAATTTTCTTGAAATTAGTGTTTGTCCTTTATTTGAGCAGGTAAATAAGATAATCTCCCAATGGAATAAGATTTTTGCACTTAAAATAGGAAGAAGTCATCTCCATCAACTTATTTCAAGTGTAGTATGTCTAATTATCTTATTTTTGGGGTAAAATTACTCTTTCCATTGGCAGATAATCTTATTTATCTGCTCAAATCAAGGACAAAGACACTAATTTCAAGAAAATTTTACTTATTTTTAGGTCTGTTTTTGCAGTGCACATTCTCACTGCTAAAAGGGAACTAATTAAGTAAAATCTTCTTGAAATAAATGTATTTTTCCTCGATTTGAGCAGCAAAATAAGACTATTTGCCAATGGAATGAGTATTTTTCTACCCCTAAGATTAGATAATTAGATATAATGAACTTAAAATAAAATGATGGAGATGAACTGGTCTTATTTTAAGTGCAAAAATCTCATTTCATTGGCAAACAATCTTATTTACCTGCTTAATTAAGGAACATATCGTGATTATAAGTTTTATCGTCCAGCCCCAGTGTGAAATGCTTTTCTCCAGAACGCCACAGCTGGTTCAAGAAGTTCTTCCTTTACAGGAGTTTAAGGTCGAACTGAGAGCGAGTTACACAGCAGCTGTCGTGTTGCGTTATTTAAACGTTTTTTTTTATCTTTGTTTTAATTAGCTTTTTCTGCTCGTGTGGAAGAAGACGGGTCGGTTTAACAGGACAGGACACACTCTCACTGCAAAAAGGGAACTAAATAAGTAAAATCTTCTTGAAATAAACGTATTTTCCCTTGATTTGAGCAGCTAAATAAGACTATTTGCCAATGGAATGAGAATTTCTACCCCTAAAATACGATAATTAGACATCCTGCACTTGAAATAAGATGATGGAAATGAACTTGTTCTTATTTTAAGTGCAAAAATCTCATTTTACTGGCAAACAATCTTATTTACCTGCTCAAATCGAGGAAAAATGCACCAATTTCAACAACATTTGACTTACTTTTAGCTGCCTTTTGCAGTGCTGGCGCCGTTTCCTGACCACGGTGCAGTGAAACATCCAGAGGGCTGATGGGTAGCGACGCATCGGGGACGAGCAGCGCCTGCTGGGACGGGACCAGAGCGCCGCCGTATGTGAAACAAACGTAGAAACGTGCGTGAAGGAGCCCCGTGTGAGTTATGAGCTACTGCTGCGGCGTGTTGTTGTTGCTGGGTGAAACGCTCCACGGTCTGGTCCCCCCCCCCCCCACGTCTCTGCGTTACCATGGGGACTGGAGGTAGCCGTGCGGGGGATAGCATCACAACACGCGAGCGGGTCGCCTCTCGTGGCCGTCAGCGGCGCCGTGAATCAGCGCTCCGCGGCGTCCTGCTCTCTGCGCCGCCTGTCGTTTTTTTTCCTGTCGTCCCTCCTTCGCTCTGTCCCGTGTTTCGTCTGTGAGTGTTTCTCGTCAGCAGGACGCTGCGCTGGTTTTTTTTCCGTCAGGACCAAAGAGCCGATGAAGCGGATGAATGAAACTCGTGGAGCGTCAGACGGATAGACGGGCCTCAGATCGCTGCTTTCTCTGTGTGTCATAATGTTCCTGTTAGATGTTGCATGTTTGCTGGTGAACCAGAGATCACCCGTTTTTATCTATTTTATTTATTTCCTGTTATGTTCTGACGTGTGCTCCTGTTTTCATTCATTCATTTCTTATTTTCTGACGTCTCTGCGTGTTCCCTGAATCGTCTGAATTACGCCAGTGAGTGCCGCTCCGTGGTTATAGTGCTGCTTGCTTCTCTCTCTGTTATATTGTGCATTTCTGGACTAAAACTCCACAAAAAGCTTCATGAATTCACAGTAAACGATAATAAAAGCCTAAATGTTTTCAAGAAAATTAAGTTTGTCAGCTCTGAATGGAAAAATTAAGCTAAATCTGCAGTTGGTGACAACTCCTGGAGATGTGGAACGTCTGTTTTTGTTTTTTGTTTTTTTAGAGAAACTTTTAGGGCAGGGCAATAAATCTATTTAATCGATTAATTTGAATTTACAATTCTTTAAGATTTCATTTTTGGAAAATCTGGATTTTATTTTGCCAATACACTCAGTGGGTTTCCATGAAGAGAACAGCATGTAATGCTGAATATATGTTTAGGCAAAATTATTGTCAAAATATTGTTAAGTGGAAACTTTTTTTTTTAACCATAATACGAGGTACTTCATTTACTTATTTACTTTTTTTTTTTTAACTTAGTTTGAAGTTCACAAGTGCAGTGAAGCCTGTTCTTAGCTCAATGTGTAATACCACTAGCAGCAAATGTTTTGTTATATTTTCATTGTTTATAATGGCACGGCTGCCATCTTGTTTCACAGCTTGTTTTTAGTTGCACTTTGAATTCAGGTCAACTCCCTGATGAAATGCTTGACATAAAAGCAAGGTTCTAAAATAATTTCTTTTTTTCTTTTTATGAAACAAAAAAGAGGAAAAAAATTGATTAATCAGATTTGGTATGATAAAATCGGAGATTTATTTTTTAATCCATATCGCCCAGCCCTACTGTTATGCTCTTCTTTTCATTCATTCATTTCTTATTTTTTGACGTCTCTGCGTGTTCCCTGAATCGTCTGAATGACGCCAGTGAGTCCCGCTCCGTGGTTATAGTGCTGCTTGCTTCTCTCTCTGTTATATCGTGCATTTCTGGACTCTGAAACTCCTCAAAAAGCTTCATGAATTCACAGTAAACGATAATAAAAGCCTAAATGTTCTCAAGAAAATGAAGTTTGTCAGCTCTGAAGGGAAAAATTCTGCTAAATCTGCATATGGTGACAACTCCTGGAGATGTGGATCGTGTGTTGTTGTTTTTTTTTTTTTTTTTTTTTTTTTTTTTTTAAGAGAAACTTTGTACGTCTCCAAGCTGTAAAGTAAGTTTAATAAAAAAAAATTTAAGTTATACAACAATGCTGTGGGGAGAGATGTCCGGGTTTCCCCCTTGGATCTGCTGTCAATGGATGGATGATTATTTAACAAACCTCTGGGTCACGCATTCAAAATCTGCTTACCAGTGAAATATTTGACCAGTTTGATGAATTTTGACTAGTTATGTTTACATGCACAAAATTTCATGATGGAATTAAAACGTATTTGAAAAAAAAAATTGGATTGTACCGTTTATATGGGCACACAATCAATTAATCCCATCAGTGTGCGTTTTTATGCACCCGGCTTTATTCAGAATAGAACCACTCTTGGCATGCGCAGTTATCAAATCCCCCTTAAAAAAACCACAGAAGAAGAACTTATTACTTTGCTAAACAACTAAAAATGGTAAACAAAGCCGTATTATGAGTTAATTTGTCCTCTGAGCGCACAAGCTGGACTTGAACCAGGTTTTAATTACGGTTGAAACGTTACTGATTAAGATACAATTTTTAGCTCTTTTATTTTTCCAAACAGGTCGTATCAGGAGACCCGACAGTTTTGCTTCCCGACGTATTTCCGCCACTCACCAACGCAGAAATACGTCACGTTTACGTCAGTTTGCCACATTCAGAATAACTTGATCCTGACCAGCGTATTATCAGTCGGCATAAAACCACCCCTCCCATTCAGATTACAATTTAATTTCCATTGATCTTAATCTGCTCACACTATTCTGATCGGCTTGTTTTATTCTGATCTTCCCTTTATTCAGTTTACTTTTGTCCACGTAAACATAGCTAACGTCTCGTATTCCTTCACCTCATGGAAATCTTGTCAAAGTTAGGACTCCTAACCCCTCCTCTACTTTTCTCCAGCTTCAGACCACTGAGCTATATTATAAACTGGAGTGCTAATCACCGTCTGTTAGAACAAGTCGCTTTGAAGCCACCAGCCGCCATATTGGTACTCCCTATTTCCCCCAGTAACTAGGGAATATGCGCTACAGCATCGAATAACGAGGATTTTCTCATGTTCAGGGGGGGCTTAAGACTTTTAAAATGTCAAATGCCATATAGTTTTATGTTATGTTCTAAAAACATCAAGTACTGAGAAAGTCATGTGCTGAAATATTTTGCATTTTATTCATTTAAATATATATGTTTAACATTTATAAATATATAAATAACAATATACAAAAACATATATTTACATATGTGTATACATATATATACATATACACATACTTATATATTATATACATATATAAATATTTTAAATGAATAACATGTAAAATATTTCAGCACCTAATTTCCTAGTAGTTGATAGTGTTAGTACATCCACTGACTGTAGAATTACCTGTGAAACGTTTTCACACAGTCAGAAAACTGCTTGTTGTTGCAACCAAATCCTGTGGGATTCTGGGAGAGTAGGGAGTAGCAAGATGGCGGCCAGTGACTTCAGTTTTTCGGCAAAATCAGCACTTCAGTGTATTATATAGCTCAGTGCTTCAGACGCCCGTAGTTCCCACTGCTGTGGTAACTTTCCAGTCTGTAAACTCAACTCTTCGCAGTTGAAATGATCTGTAAACATTCATCTGATTACCCCACCACCCGAACAGTCGTTAACGACCAGGAAGTTTGATTATTTTAGGGTTCAGACTGGATTTAATCTGCTCCTGCGTTGTGTGCTGAGACCTGTCCAACCTGCTGCGTTTTGTGTGTTTTTCAGTTCTACCTTCAGGACACTAAAAGCAGCAACGGGACGTTCATCAACAGCCAGAGGCTGAGCCGCGGCTCGGAGGAGAGTCCGCCCTGCGAGGTTCTGTCCGGCGACATCATTCAGTTCGGGGTCGACGTCACCGAGAACACGCGCAAAGGTTTGTGCGCCGATGTGCCGCATCGATCCAGCTCAGGCTCTCTGGGAAAGTCGCTCGTTTTGTTTCTGCGAACACAGCGGCCCAAATATTCACCCTGAAATACACTCGGCTGACTCTCAGCGGTGGCTTAGGGCTAATTTAGCCGCATAACCAAACACTGACTGGGTTCACAACAAAGCGCACATATTAAGGTCAGATTTTCAGCTCTACATATTACTTATCCAACCTGCACTGGGGCTCAGTTATGCAGGGCTGTGCTCTCAAATATACTTGATTACAGTTATAAAACAGCGTTTACTCATTTAACTATTTCCCTAGGACCCAAAATTAAATTAAATCAGATAAAAATCAAGCTCCAGCAGTAGTGATGGATTACTAAATGCAACAAGACAGATGTGTTTTATATTGTAATGTACAGCGGTTCTCATGAATCTTCTTGATTCCTTTTTATATAGGAAGGAAACATGATTTATAAGCGCAAAGAAATGTCGTTTTATGCAATTTACATAAATGTAAACTTAATTTTTTTTTTTGCTTTCATCATTTAAAATTGCTGCAGCTAAACCTTATAGACTAAATATTGAATGACAATAAAAAATAAAACATTGTGACAGATTTAGCTGAAATAAAAGATTCTATCACACACAAGAATAACAGGGATAGAGCGACACGATATTTCAGACTTAACCTCTGTATCGGCCGATGTTTGTAATATTTTTTTAACATATCGGTTAATCGGCCCGATAATTAAAACTCGCCTGATGTTACAAACTGAAGTTTATTACCACACTGCAAAAACGGATCTAAAAACAAGTAAAATATTCTTAAAGTTAGTCTATTCGTCCTTGATTTGAGCCAGTAGATAAGATTATCTGTCAATGGAATGAGTATCTTTGCTCCTATAATAAGATAATTAGACATTCTGCACTTGAAATAAGATGATGGAGAGGAATTGTTCCTATTTTAAGTGGAAAAATCTCATTTAATTGGCAAATCATCTCATTTACCTGCTCAAATCAAGGACAATTACACTCATTTAAAGAAACTTTTACTTATTTTTAGTTCTGTTTTTGCAGTGCATGTTGTTGCTGTTTGTGCTTCTGGGTCAGTTCTGGAGGCTCGCAGTTCAGTGTATAAATAATAATCTATGAATAATATTGGTAAGTATAAGGGATGCACCGATCAATCGGCCACGATTACCAGCCGATACTTAAACGGGAAACCGATCTGATCTACCTCTGCAATGGTCTGAAAATGTCAACGCTCTAAACTTTAATTTATATTTGAAGGCAGTTGTTTGAGAGGCTTTTATTGTTTCACTGGAACTGATTCATGTTTTCTAAGATAAGTTTGAAATATTGAAGATGTCTCGTGATCTTATAACAACCGACAGTGTCGGTTAAAAAAAATGAATAATTTTTTTATTACATTTTCTCAAAACACAAAAAATACAGAACAGCTCAGACACGACCAAAAAGTGGCAAAACACAATGTTGGCATGAGGCTACAGTAAGTCAGAGTTAATTAAGAAAATAAAAATAATTGACAGTGAGCACAACATGTCTGGACTTTTAAAGATTGATAATCGATGATCGGCTAGAAAGCTGCAATCGGTGCATATCGTTTATTGTTCATGACAGCAACATTATTATCGGATGTTTATATCATCAAACTGTCAGTCAAACATAGTTTTTTCTCTGTGAAACACTGTCGGAACGCCAGAGAAAAAAAGAACCAGTGCTCTGCAGATTTAATAGTGAAATTAAACTAGAAACGTTTCGTGGCAATCTTTGTTTCAAATAAATTCAGTTCAGAGGGTTTACTTTTATACTGCTCAGGTTACTATTTGCTATATATTAACAGAAGATTTTGTCCTTTAGAAGAAAAAGTTATGTAACTTTTTTATACATTTCCTTTTCAAGAATCTCCAGTTATTCAAGGCAGCAGCTTGAAAACAAAACTGATATAAACACCATGAAGGACAGAGTCTAAATTGGGGACTTGGTGTTGGTATTTAATGGGGCTGGGAGGAGCAACAGGGCAGCTGACGGACATGAATGAGCACATGGAGCAAGAAGAAGAAATGCATTTCATTACGTTCACGTCTGAGAGTTCATTATAAATATAAATTTATCTGCATTCATGAGGTAATTGGCTCTAGGTTTCACATGTGTAGCTGCTCTTCTCTGGAGTCACACTTATCCAAAAAACAACGTGAGAACATAATTCAGACAAAGCTTATGAATTTCATTTGGTAAATGGTTGTTTTTGGTCAGAACTTTCCTCAGCATCCTGTTGTAGAGTAAAACGATCAGCTAGCGATGAGCCACCATGTCTGCTGGAGCCTCCGTTGTGTTAGTAACAAGGTTGTGTATCTGTGTCCTCAGTCACCCATGGCTGCATCGTGTCCACAATCAAACTCTTCCTACCTGATGGGATGGAGGCCCGCAGACGAAGCGAGTAAGTCGCCATCTTTACCCGCCTCAAAGGGATTTTATGTTGTAAATGGGGGGGCAAACCCTATATAAAAATACAGAAAACATGAGAAACATGCTTTTTTTTTGGTTTAACGTATCAGTTACGAGACAAATAACTTTTTTTTTTTTTTTTTTTTAAAGGTGCATAGCCACGTCATTTGACTTTTTTATTCATAGTTTTTATGAAAGATTATCACGTCCTGCTGGCGTATTAGTTGTTATTTTGGTGTTTTATGCTTTGTTTTTGGTCAGTTTGTTACCAAATAAAGCTTTTCGTGTTTATTTACGATATTAACAGAAGTCTGTACTGCGCATGTGCAGCAGGGGTTAAAACAAGGAAGCGGCTAGCGGCTATTAGCATCTCCCAGTGAAACAATACAGAAAGGTCCAAAATCCAGTGGAAAAAACACACAAATAAATCTGATTCCAAGTGGGAAAAGCCTGGAATGTCCCTGGGATTACAGTCTGAACATTGGTGTTCACTGAAGCGGACGCTAAACCTGCCGAGAGTTGATTGACGTAAATGTTCTGATATGAGGCTCTTAAAGTTGCTGTAGATCGTTTTATTTAATTAGTAACTGTTGGTCTTCATCACACCGAGCTGCTGCTTTACTACGAGGCGTTGCACAGGGTCAGGCTATGTCCGCCATTATTTAATACTGATTTATTAATTAAGCAAACCGGATATTATGATAGTTCTGCGATACTGCCACTAGATGGCGACACATCCTTTTTATATATGCTAAGAGGCCGAGAGCGAATTATGTTTCGGCTCAAAAATGGCCATCAAAACATTATCATGATCGAGGCTTAGTGTATATAACCTTATTTTACCATGATCAAACATTTTTTTGGTCTTTTTTTAGAAGCATATTACGTGGCTATGTACCTTTTTTTTTATATAAAGCAACCAAAAAAGTTTTCTTTTCTAAAAATGTTCCTCACCGTTACCTGTATCAGGCTTTAAAGGGCTAATTTTAATATTTTAATGCCATGAAGCGCTGGACAGATGAGTGCTGGCCTCTAATAATTGGTTGCTTAAATATTTCCCTCTGCCCCCGTGGCCAATCAGCAATTTCTGCGTAATTTTTCATCCATTATTTTGAACTTTGCAGTAATTTAGTGGTGAATGAGGAGTTTCCTCACGGTAAACAAGCGAAAGCGTGTGATTGTACAGTAGAGCGGTGCTGCTCCTGAGCATCCGCGGACCCAGCATGGAGCTTCCTACTGTACTCACAGCTCCACCAGTCTGTCTGTGTTTGTGTTTGGCTGCTGTTCATGCCATGCGTGCGTTTGTGGATCCACGGGCGCAGCGCTGTGGTGTGCAGTGCCATCTGCTGCTCCGGTGTTCGGCTCTCAGTCCGGAAAACAACCGTCCTGACCTGCCTCAGTATGAACCGAATAAAAAGTGGCACCTCTGTCTGATTGTCCCTCGTTAATAGATGGGTCACTTTTCCTCCGGCGACTGTTGCAAAAGGCGTCTGCAGTGTTGCATCGTGCTTCATTGCATAACGTCAGGGGATTTGTGCAACAGTATTATTCATATAGGTTCTGCAAGCACACTTTAGTTGTTTCTAGGTCTGCGCTGTCGGGTTAGAAAGACCTGCTGCATATTTTTAAAGATATCGTTGTGAAAATATATCGCCTTCTGATGCACTCGCTCACATTATCCCACACCTGTTGTTTTGCATGTAATGAGATGTTTCTGGATTTCTCCAGAATCCTAGAACTGAATGTCCAAACGCTGCGGTCGGATGAGCAGATAACATTTTTAAGAACCGGCCGTAGATGACGGATGAATCAGGAAACCTGCAGCAAAGAGAGAGCCTTAATTAGCACGATGAACACAGAGATTACTCCACTTCAACCCGTTAGATGAATTAAATTAAATTACAACACATCATCTGGCTGAACGGTAGCTTTACCTGTGACCCATTACAGGAAAACCAGCATAATTAAAGATTTGCTGCTAAAAATCTACTTTTTTTTGTTTAATTATCCTACTGATCGCCTCCCAGACTAATAAACAAGTAATGTCTTCATTTTATTTTAATAAAGGTAATTATTATTTTTAATTTATCTTTTTAATCTGTCTACTCATCTTTCTATCTTTTATCTGTTTCTGTCTCTATCTTTTGGTCTTTATCCAACCATCATGCATGTATTTACTCACTAACCTTGTGAGTAAATACTTGTTTTTATAAAATAACGCTGTACGCAGAGGATCGTTTGTACAAAGGTTTTCCTCCACACAAACCCGTGTAAATTCACAATCGACCGTTGTTTTAAACATGCCAGGAAGCTAAAAGCTACGCCGGCCAGAGTCCTTCAAAAAAAAAAAAAAAATGAAGAGCAGCGATTTCGCCTGTGCAAAACCGCTCACCTTCAAGCTCCTTTTCTCCTTTGCACCTGTAAAAGCAAACAAAAAGCCTCTGAAGCAGCTGTAACGTTTGCAATGTTCCATTTACGCTTTTACTTTGAAGTCTCGATACCGAGGTGAAGACAGGAAGTGCTTTGCACGAAGCACCTGTAAACCTGTAGCCTACCAGGAGTAGGAGAGTAACTCCTGCTGCTACTTGCAGGGCAGAGGAAGTGCTGCAATCATCATGAAATTCAGTGCATTAAAAAAAAAAAAAAATGCAGATATTCTGGCCGGCTTTGCAGGTGGTTGCGACATATTACTGAGCGCGCTCAGTCTGCGTCGCTGATCGGTGACCCGGAGAGAGCTGAAAGTAGAGGAGCGACGCCCGGAGGGACAGTAATGGCTCACGGCGGGGTTATTTACACTGGCTGGTACATTTAATAATTTTAACTTGCTACATCATGTGACCTTTTTAAAGGGGAAACTCTGAAACAGACAGGTCACATGACCGGCGGGCTGCAGCAGCCTGTACAGTCTCTTTCACTGTCAGTCATTGTAAGGGGTGAAAAAGCTTTGGACTATTTGGACTCTTGGGTCGGCAAAGTGATTGTTGGCCAACCCTTGTTAGGGCTGGACGATAAATCGATTTTAATCAATTTTTAATTTTTTTTTAAGATTAAATATTTGTTACATCTGGATTTTAATTAGCTAATGCACTCATTGGGCCTTCATGAAGAGAATAGCAGCAATGCTGACTGTGTTTAGGAAAATATGTTGTCAAAATATTGTAACTGGACTATAATACGGGACACTTATCTCATTTACTTATTTATATTTTTAGTGGGTTTGAATTTACACAAGTGAAGTGAAGCCTTTTCTTAGCTCTTTAGCATACATTTAGTTATAATTTCATTGTTTACATGAGCAGGGCGGCCATCTTGTTTTACCTGCATGTTTCACAGCTTTGATTTAGTTGCACTTTGACTTCAGGTCAAACTCTCAGATGAAATGCTTCACATAAATGCAAGTTTTTTTTTAAAACAGTTTCTTTATTTTCGTTTTGTGAAAAGGAAAAAATCTTGTCAATCGGATTTGGTGTAATAAAATCAGATTTTATTTTAAACCCATATTGCCACAGCCCCAAGCCCTGTGCACAAAAACAAGCTTTAAGACAGAAACACATGAGCATGAATGTCTTTATTGTGGTTTAGCTCTAATTAAAAACATCAGCTGTGAACGTTAGTGAGAAAACTAGTTAAGACAGCAGAAACCCCCCCGTTGTGATTCCATATTTAGTCATTTAGTTTCCCCCATTTGTTACCACTTATTGCCAAAAGACTATCCTGCAGACGCTTGGGTTGAGCTAAACTAAGAAAAAGCTCCTAAGTGACTTTGTTTAACAGGTTCGCCGGTTTTGTTTAAACAAAATAAGATGTCAGCTGATTTGTTTTCGCTCTCTCTTCTGGAATAAAGGAGCCAAACTTGTGACTCTTTATGCCTCCAGCTCTCTCTGCTTGGTTCCTGCCAGCAGACCTCCTGATTCCCTCTATAAGTCCGTTGTCTCCGTCCACATTTCCTCAAAACACTCCCACATACCTGAGGTCAGGTGACCAGCGCAGGTGTTTTTTGCTTTCAGGAGACTTGTTCTCTGAGACGGGATCAGCAGCGCGTTTGAATGTCAAAACCGTTAAAAAAACACAAAAAATTATAGATTTATTTATTTTTTTTTACCACGTTTAGAGAGGGGAGGAGTTTCTGTGAGTTGTGAGTGAGGAAGACCTGCTTCTCTGGCAGGGAGGAGCGGACTATAAATAGAAAGACAGGTTGTGTCATTGAACGTCTTTAGCGCTCCGGCTGCGGAACCGCGGAGACGGATCATTGGATCAGCGTTTGCGTGAGACGATGAAGTGAAACAAAAGGTTTGTTTCCTGACTGCTGCGAGGCTGGAAGGTTTGAACTTCGCCCCGTGAAAAGGTAAAAAGCGCAGAAACCCTCGCCGCTGCCACAGATTTAAACCCGTTCTCAGACTTAATGCAGTCCTGACCCGGCGGGTCGTTATTAGAGCAGAAAGCCAGCACCTGGTGGTGTGAATTATTATTATTATTCTGTTGTAAATCACTTCACTTGTGAAAACAAAGTCTCTTCATGTTTGTTTGCTGGGTTTGGTTTTATTAGCTGAAGGATCCGGTAGGTTCTGCTTTGTTTTTTTCCCCACAGACGGGCTCATTCAGCAGGTTGGTCTCCGGCCTCCAGCAGACCGGGCCGGTTTTTAAGGAGGTTCTTCAGTCAAGAGTCGCTGACGCTGAGGTTTCTGGACCAGACGGCGCGTCTTTAAACGCAGCAGTTCACGCGTCTTTGCTGTCAGGGTGTTGAACATGTGGTCGATCCACCAGCTTTTCCTGTTTTTTAGACAAGAAGAAAAGTCTAACCTGAGAGCTAAATGTCTGCGACATGCGTTTCTCAACAGCTGAAGCTGATATGTGGAGATCGGCACCGAGGGCTCGGCCTTTAATCGTGAAACTTTTCTTATCCTGTTAAGAATTTGGGTTCATCCCGGCAATGAAAAATTCCAATTAATTATATCTGAAAACCCCCAAAAAATGCCGGTGTTGTCAGGATTATTTTAGCCATTTTCTTTTCAGAGCATCAATAAATTAAAAAATATTATTAAATGCCGTTACTGTATTCAGTTTAGTGATGAAAAATCAAATTATTTTGTGTATCTTGTCCTGATAAACATGTTTAGAATTTTGTTTCAATCTGTTACATTATTAAATATTAAATAAGGACAGTATTTGTATTTATGGGGCTATAATTGACATGAAGTCGCAGCCACAAAGTTGCCTAAAAAGTCAACAAGAAGCAGGTGATTGCTTTCATCATCACTTTTATCGTTATCACAATAGTACCACAATATATTGTGATAGAACTTAAAGTCCGTAGCGCCCACCACTGATGGACGGTAGTCCAGTAAGTTGGTGTTTTTATTTATTCTTTCCATTATTTTGTTTTCTTTCTGTTCTGGGATCAGCGTTTAACCATCTTCTGCAGCAGCTTTCACTTCTGTCTATAACAGGGGTGCTCAATGTGTGGCCCGGGGGCCATTCGTGGCCCCTGTGATGATTTTTGTGGCCCTCAAATTGAATTTCAAGTAAAATTTGGCCAACCAATGCTGGTGGCTTTTTGCAGATTGAAACCTTTTATTATTAGTTAGAGTAAATCTATTATAGACAAGTTTAAAATCTTACAGTAGAATGTTTAATTGAATGTTCAGTGCAACACAAAACAGTTGTCTTTTTAAATAAGCGTGCTTTTTACACCTGCTTTAATTTCATAGTATAAATAGGGCGACTTTTACTGAAATGCAGACTTTGGCGCATGAAAATCTGATTGGAATTCATTTAATAAAATAGACTAAATGCAGTTTAATATATTTTCTTAAAATTATCATATTTTGTAGGGCAGGGTTAGTATTTTTGGTTATTTATATTATTATTATTTGTTTGGACACCAAGCGCTTTCGATTTACCAGTTTTTCCCCAATAGCCAAAACGTTTGTACACCGCTGGTCTGTACAGTCATGGCTGAAAAGTGAAATTAACTGTTTCTGCTTGAAAATTAGTGCATTTACACACGTTTTGTTGTATTTGAACACACAAAAAGCAGAGAAAAAAAGCCGCATTTAATCTCGTTACCCTGTTTTACTTTGACAAACCAGATGTCGTTAGCGTTCTTTTTTTCTTTATTACGATTGCAACTGTGGTGCTTGACCCGGCTGTGGTGCTTCCACGGAGAACGTGGAACCGTTCTCATTAGTTAAAATAACGTAGTTGCTCCGTCGGACGCACATGAACGGAGCGGACACTCGGGGTGGAATTTGGGGTTGAGATTGTTGGTATTTTCCAAAAATTTTGGTTGTCAAGTCCATTCCAACAAAGTTAAAAAAACAAAACTGGATTTTTGTTTTCTGAAGTTTGAAGACGTTTCACTTCCTATCCAGAAAGCTTTTTCAATTCAAAATGTCTGGAGTAATGTGGAGCTTCAAGCTTTATATTACTGCCCATGGAATCACCGTGACCTGGACGACTGAGAATCTTCACCAGCTTCAAACTAGATTATTTACCCACGTTTTTTTTTTTTTTTTTAAGAAAAGATGCTGATAATTCTGTCAAATTGGCTTTTTTTTTTCCCTCTGCTTGTTTGTGTCATTTCAGTACACACAGGAAGTAAAAATCTATATAACAAAACGTGTAATTTAAATAATGTTATGGGAGAAACTCTGCATAAAACTTAATGGATGCCAACACTGTCGGCTGTGACTGTATTCCCAGCAACGCTCTGCTGCTGACAGACCCAACTCATTCATCAGCTGTTTCGCCGCTTCCAGTTTCCCTTGGTTTTTATTTTTTCTCACATTTAAATGATTCAGTTCATCAAAAACTGCTCACTTCAGCCACAGTTAACACTAAATGCACTCTATTTAGTATCCCTCATCCTGTTAGATCACAGATAGGCTGCGATTAACCTTCTTATTTCATTTTTGGGATAGTTTTTCTAGGAATACCCCGGCTTTATTACTGCCAGACCTTTAGAATCGAGAATGGACTTAAACAGAACCCGTCTGACTACATGAAGTAGGCTAAAAGATCTCAAACAGCAACACGTTTTACTTCTGGAAGTACATTATGCAGAATAATGGGAGAAAAGTGGAACTTTTTCCAACAGCAAGTGTCCCATTACAGCTGGTATAATACTAATACAGAATTATTTGTTGCTCATTACGCGTCCTAATAATTTATTTGTTGGAATCAAAGACACTATCGGTAGTTTTTTATTTATGTGCGAAAATTAAATGTACCATCCAGATGCATCAGGATGTTCCTTCTCTTTCAACACAAGTTTAACTGTCTCTGCAACAACAGTTTACATTGTAAGATGTGATTATTAAACCTTTTCTTTTTAGAAATGTGAGCGCTTTCATGGCTCAGACAGAAAAAACAACAATCCAGCATCGTTTGCATCATGAGTGTCTGCTGGACTGCATGCAAAGCGGAGAGTTAGATGCGATGTGGATGACTGATTCCTGTGGGCCGGCCACACGCTTTCTGTTTGTGAGGTTCTGCTGAGCTTGATGGTGATGTTGTGCGTCGGCTTCCTGGCCGCCTTATTAAACACGGCCGCGTTGCTGCTCTGGTCTCTGCAGTCAGGGTTTGATAAATTCATGATGCCGGTCGCTCCTTCTGTGAGCTTCACTTTATCCCTTTTCATTGTGTTATCATGCTGGAATAACACAGGAACAGATTCCGGTCATTATATTGTATTTAATCTGCTCATAATGTTGGATACAAGCAGCTGAAATGAGCTTCCTCTGGAGGGTGGCCAGCCTCACAGAGCCACCGCTTCGCCGCATCGAAAGGGGCCAGTTGAGCTGGTGTGGACGTCTGATCAGGAGCGCCTCCCCTTTGGTTTGCTTTTAGTGGGTAAACATTTTCTCCTGTATGTAACATCAATAGATTTTTATAACATACAACAGAGCGAATAAAAATGCCCAGTTCGCACAAACTTAGTTTTAATGTAATAAATAAATTACCCCTTAAATCAGCTTTTCATGTGTGGCGCATTTGCACGGGAAAAAGGACGTTTCTGTTGGTTATTGCGCATCTGAGCGGCTGTATAAATGAAGCGGTGCAGCCAAGACTTATAACAGGGTGCTTGCGCAAGTCTTGAAAGTCTTAATAAGTATGGAATTTTGAAACACTGTTTTCCAGACCTTGAAAAGTCTTGAATTTTGTGTGAAAGTCTTAATAAAGTATGGGAAAAAATGTATGGTAGAATTTTACAGTATGCTCAAAGGCATTGTGAAATGAGAAATAGGAAGGTAGGCTATAAAACTATAATTTTACTAACTGGTCACGTACTGTATTAGCCTAATGGAATCAAACACTTGTTTGATGTGAAATTCATGTACTTGTGATTTTCATGTTTTGAAACGTTTTCATCAGTAAAAGCATAATTTACTGTGAATAATGCATTTGTTCATTGAATACTAGCCTATAAAAATTAACATTTCTAATAAACAGTTTGTACAATCTCAACCAATGAAGTAGGCAGTAGGCACACAAGTATACAAGTACATAAAGTTAAGGTCTTGGGGGAAAAAAATATCAGTTTTAAAAAAGTCTGATTTTAATTTGGAAAAAGAGCAAGCACCCTGTTATAAGCGTCTCTGGGCTCTTTTTCTTCTAAAGTCGCCGGTAGATTTTGCGTTTTTTGTGACTAGTGTTTTTAATGTACAGTCGCTTATTTGGGCTCGTCTTTTTCCCCTCTGACAGAACCCCTCCTCCTGTCTATCGCACTGTACAACATGAGCCAGACCTCGCGCTGTTTCTAAACACTCCAATGCATGAATGTCTCCATTTTTGACTAAACGCAAATAAAAACGCACACTGGGAACAAAAATAAAACTACCTATTCACGTATTGGATCACGGCCATTATAATGGGTAATTATTGTCACAGGATCTCAGAGTTCAGCAAAATATAGTAGGTCATTTTTATTTTACAAATTACTGACTAGGCGCATTTGCATGGGATAAGAAACAAAGACAATCTTCATAATCATTACAAATCACACGTGATCCCTTGCTACAGCTAATCCTGTGAGAATAGGGCATAAGAAGTGTTAAGATTGAGAGGCTACACCTTTAATGAAGCAGATCCAGTGATGGAGTCTTGCTGGAATGATGAAAATCAGCGTGGAAAATTGTTGCTAACAGCGTCTGCATTTATCAGGACGTTGTGGCCTGGGATTGGAGGCAGAATCTGTTTTATTCTGGATTATGGATTGGGTTGTTTGTTTTTTTTCCCCCAGTCTCAACAGAGAACTCCCAACTAAAGTAGCAAAACACTACAAACTGATAACTTTTTAAAAAAAATTCTAAAGATTTCTAACTCTGCATTCTGTCACCTTTTCTGCTTATTTTAGAAATGCTTCAGTTCTGCTATTTTATCAAATTTTTTGGATAGGCTATCTCAATATAAAAATAATACATTTTTGATATACATTTTGAACATTGATAGAAATATCGGTAATTATAAAGCGGCTTTAGGGTCTGGGTCACAGAAAGCTCGTCTGCTCAGCCTAACATATCAAAGATTGTGAATGAATGGCACTGAAAGATTATAAGCAGCCGTATATTGCCTTTAAACAGTACTTTGAGCCCGGTATTTCAGCTGGGTTTCCATCTTTTATGTTATAAAACAGGCCTGGGTGGTGATGTGTCATTTTGACGTCTGAGAAAACTCCTCGGAGGTCTCAAAGAGCTGCTTAGTCTCTGGTTATCGTCTCTTATTGCGTAACAGTTTGGGACATTGCTTCATTTCCTACGTTGAAACTGACGGCTCATAGTTTAGCTCGTAGCGTTTCAGACTAATGTAATGTGAATATTTAGCTATATGTGTGTTGTTGTTTTTTTTTTATAGATTAAATGAAAATATTTTAGAGGTTTAAATGACTGCTTAGGATATAGAAAGCAGTTTGCTTTAGTTTAAAATTTCTGAAATATTTTCTTCTCTCTGTTAACCTGTTGAATGAAGTGAGTAAAATGTTTAGTTACTGCTGTGGTTCGCACCTCTCTCGATCTTTGTTAGTTACACATTAACAGAGTCGTGTTATATTTTGTTCAGAGTTCAGTCAGCCTTCATTCCTGAACTCAGACTCTTTATTTGTTTATTTATTTATAATCCTCTTTAAACCAAACTTACCACGTTTCTGCTATGTCTCATATCCTTGTTGTTAGGGTACCACTTTACAATAAGGCTCCCTATTATAGAGGCTTATTAACGGTTTGTAGACATCCTATAAATTAATCTGTAAACACTTTATAAATCATTTGGTGTTTATTATACATTAATCAAGGGCGATAAAGAGATAAAAAAGAGACAAAACTGACTTTTTTCTTGCCAAATAGTGAGCCAAATCAATAATTGGCTGAAACGTTTTAAAATTCTCTATTTCATCTAGAGTTGCTATAATATATATTATTATACCAATATTCCCATCCTGGGGATTTTTCCACGCAAAAAAGATGAACATATCAAGTTATTTCAATAACTCACACCATCCCAATATTAATTGCATATGTTGAATATAGCCAATTAATGATTTAGTTGAGTATGTTTAAACATTAAAAAAAATTCAGAACTTAACCATACCTGAATAAACTGCATCATGATTGGCTGACATGTTCTTTCAATGCTTTTTGTAATCAATCCCCACTTCCCCCTTTTGTGTTGAATTAGTGAAGTGTGAGAAAACGGCTTTAATTCTCCATCAAATAACTCTCATATCAAGCCAACTTGCTTTTTCAGCAGCAACAGCATTATTTCATATGATTAAATATTCTCCACATGCCTTCATTAAAAATGTCTAATTCCACTCGCGGGAAATGCGCACTTTAAGGCTTATTTCCTGTCGTTGCCATGGTGAAGCACATTATCTGCGTTCCATTGATCAGGGCTTTTTTCGTGCTCGCGTTGAAGTCATGTTGGTTTGGACACTGAGTTTAGTTACCTGGCTGATATCACCTGTTCTGAAACCGAAAACCCGAGTATGACAGAGGGAGGAAGAACTACTCAGAGCAGCAGCTTTTCTACTCCGGGTGGACCGGCCATTTTTTTCCTAAAACGGGCCCAGAACAACGTATTCACCGTTTTACAAACTAGCTTTAGCCTTGTTATAATCTGGCTACTCTGTGTTTCCACGGTTTTAAACCTTGATCTCTCTTTTTCAGCGTCATCCAGGCTCCATTACCACTACCTATAGACAAGGTAAGACCAGAAATCTGTGTCGTTTGTGTTGTTGTCCTGACCCGTGTGTTCTGTAAGGTTTCTGCCTCATGTTTTAATTTATGTCTGGACGACAACAAGGCGGCTAAACATGTGTTTGGGTTGAAGTAATGCATCTGGGGTACGTGCCCTCTAAAAGGCTGGAAATATTTCCTTTAGGACTGCAGAAAGCGTTCCTTAGGAGTCCTCATCTTTTCTCCTCACTCGTTATAATAGAACCTTTGGTTGATTTATTTATTTATTCATGTAGTTTAATTGTTCTTTACAAAGATAACAATTCTATCTCTGAATAATTAATTATAGCGATCAAATTAATGCGTCAACGGGCAGATCGTAGACCAAAAATAATACGTCGATATTTTAAGGCTGAATCCCGATATAAGGTATTTATCTTGATATGTTTTTCTTTTCATAAGGTAATTATTTAAAAAAAATCATCTCTGAATCAAAGCTTTATCCCAAATCTCTCACAGGGATATTTGTTAAAAAAGAGCTTTAGATAAATGTTAGAAAAAGCTCCAAAATAACCTGCTGGAATACATTAAGGTATAATTATAATGTAAGTTAGACCATCTCACTGTAAACGATAGTCTCATTTTATATCGCTTTAAAAAAAATCACAATATTTTTAAATTCAGACCCACCAAATTGTAGCAAAAACTATAAGTAACAAGGTAAGAAGAAATGGTTTAACTATATTTTATTTACCATTTTATAATGCCAGGTAGTCCTGGTCATTATGAGCAGCAACACATCCTCGCATAAAGGCATGCAGGGAACTAAAGATAAACTTAATAATCCACTAAAATAAATTTAAATTAGGCACCGAAGATAAGAAATTCATGGAGATCCAGTTCACTTTTTATAAACTTAAAGCAGCTGTTTCCCCTAAAGGTGTTTTAAAAGTCCACTTATCTAAATTAGATCCAAATAATCTAAGAATAACTTCAGCACTTTTTCTTTATAATTTTTTAAACGGCTAAAAGAAAGTCTTGTTTAAGAAAAATAGAGATTAAAGTTTATTAATGTGAGCATCAGACAATATCAAGCAAGATGCAACAATTCTTTTAAAATGTCTCTTTTAGCCGGCTGAAAATCGTATTTGACGTGAGGCCTGTGAGGGGAAAAAAGGACGCTAAATGGCTCAAAGTTGGAACTGACGGTTTTTCTCCTCTAAAATGACAGCACTTCTGTAGTTTTCCTCTACTTCAGTTTGTCACATGAGTAGCCGTAAGGAAAGTGAAGCGGCTAAATGCATAAGCTGGCCTGGTAATGCAGCGGGTTTTTCAGGCTGCTGCTTCAAGCTCTCATGGACAACCAACTGCTTGTCTGCAAAACTCAGATATTTCCCTATCAGCAAGATGAGATGGCCTTTCATGGGTTTGCTGTGTCTTCAGTGCCAGAAAACCAAAACCTAAACGGAATATAAACCGCCAATTTTTAGGTAGTTTAAGACAGATGTAAACCCATTTCCCAGTAATAGGCTGTCTACTCAATTCAGGGACTTGGTACCAGCTCTTTTTTTTAAAGGTGCATAGCCAGGTTATTTGACTTTTTATTTATTTATACGTCAGCAGCTCACTCTGGTTGCAAACAAAGTTTTTATGAAAGATTGTCACGTCCTGCTGGCGTATTATTTGTTATTTTTGTGTTTTATGCTTTGTTTTTGCTCAGTTTGTCAGTAAATAAAGGCTTTCGTGTTTATTTACAATGTTAACGGAAGTACGTACCACAAATGCGCAGTAGGGGTTAAAACCACAGACATATATACGTAGACGCGTCATAGGGCGCAGATTCGCACGTCAACGTCACCGCCATATTGTATGTGGCAGAAAAAAGTTGGGTTCTGTTATTTTGAACGTGGATCAGAGAAGATGCCTCATTCCTGTGCTGCAATAAATACACACACACACACACACACACATATATATATATATATATATATATATATATATATATATATATATATATATATATATATATATATATATATATATATATATATATATATATATATATATATATATATTTATATTTATTTGTGTGTGTATGTGTTATGAATATAAGGATCAATTTGTTAAATCTAAACATTGTGTTCTTCATTATTTCATAAAACCGTGTCACATGTGAACCTTTAGGAACAGACTTTTTGGGGGAGTATTAAAGAGGTAAAATTAACAATATGAGAAAAAAAAGTCCTAGGTCAATAAAGTAAAAATAAACGAACAAACAAACACAAAAGTGATAATGTTCTGATAAAAACATCATATTATGAGAATTAAGGGGGAACATTTCCAGAATAACCACAGTTTGCAGAATTATTTCACTCCTGGAGTAATAGGGCCAGGTTAGATTATTTTAAATATTTTTATTCTTTAGGAGAATAAATTCAGGAGAATGAAGCTAAAGGGTACGAAAATAAACTTGTAATATTACAAAAAAATACTACGAATACAAAGTATATTCAGAGATTAAAGTCCCTCTGATACTGTTTAAGTGACTGAGTAACTGCAGATTTGCCACATTTAACATGGCGGACGCTCTGACGCATCGCAGCATAGACAGAACCCGCCCAATGACGCGTCTACTCTTATATTATGTCTATGGTTAAAACAAGGAACCGGCTAATGGCTATTAGCATCTCCCAGCGAAACAATGAAGAAACATCCAAGATCAAGTGGAATAAAAAAACACAAGAAAATATGATTCCTAGTGAGAAAAGCCTGGAATTTCTCTGGTGTTCACTGAATCAGACGCTAAACCTGCCGAGGCTCAGATGTGACGCAGAGTTGACTGACTGGCTCTTAAAGTTGTTGCATTTCGGTTTATTTAATTAATATCGGTTGGTCCTCGATAACGCCGTGCTGCTGCTTTACTACGAGTCAGGCTCAGTCCGCCATTATTTAATTTTGAGTTATTAATTAAGCAAACCGGCATTATGACAGTTCTGTGATACTGTCACTAGATGGCGCCACGTCTGTTTATATCTGCTAATCGCGCCTGGCGCTGTATTCTTATCCAGTCTCACAAAGGAACATCAAAACATTATCAAAATGGAGGCTTGGTGTATATAACTTTATTTTACCATGATCAAACAGTTTTTGTTCTTTTCGTACAAGCATATAACGTGGCTATGTACCTGTAAGCATTAACTTGCCTGGGGACCATAGTGAGCTGAAAATGTGACGCCAGACGACAGCGGGTCACTGATTAGCTGAGGAGTGGCATCACTGCTGGGACAATGAGAGCGACTCAGTTACAGGAATCCAACCCACCATTTGTAAAAACTCATAACAACGACTGAAAGTATTCTAGGCTTTAAGGAAAATTGTTTACATATAAATTTGCAATACCATGCTTTATCTGTAGTATGAAATTACCTTCCACTGCACTTTAATTCGGATAGCTTCTGTCCAAACTTTATTTATTCAGTTTATAGTAATAGCCATCTGTATATTATGCTCACAATTCTGCCTATAGTAATAACCATCTGTACATATATTCATAGTACATTTTCACCTATAAACTCTGTTATAATAACAACCATCTGTATATTATGCTATTGTACATATCTGTAAAAACTCTGTATGTTATATTCAGTACATATCCAGCTGTAAATTTAGTTCACAATACTAGTTAGCTATAGATTATATTCACAGGACAAATCTATCAGTAAAATTCTGTTTATAATAGTATTCATCTCTATATTTATTTAGTAAAAATCCATGTCCTATACTTATGGAACCATTATTTATCCTGCACTTGCTGCTATTGCACTTCTTGTTAGACCTAAACTGCATTTCGTTGCCTTGTACCTGTGTAATGACAATAAAGTTGAATCTAATCTAATTTAATCTAAAATGGCAACGCTGAAATCAACCCTGCTGCCGAACAGCGAGTTGCAGCAGACGTTGCTTTTTGGGCTCCATTGCTGTGACGACCCACCCACATGGTGGTGATCCTCCATTGTCATTACAATGCCTGAAATCCCTTTTTAACACGAAGAACCCTCCAGCCGAACCGCGCTGAGTGTGAACGGCCATCCGTCGTGACCAACTGGAGGTTTTACAGAGCTGATAGACAAAAACACAGAGAGGCTATTCTCCTACAGGGACTTGCTATTTTAAAGATAAAGAGTTAAAGGTAGCAGTATCTCTTTTTAGTGGCGTCATCTACGAGATGCACGGCTAAACAGACGAGCTTTGACACAGAAACACAATCTATGAGCTGTAAAGCAGCCCATATTATTTGCGGCAGCAGTTGTTCCTTAATGGTTTTGTCCACGAGAGAGAAGAGGTTAAGGATAGAAAGCCAGGGCAAAATGTATCCTCTATAGAGACAGAAGGTGAAGTTATTGGCACCAGAGTCTGTCTCTCTCTGTGAAGCTGTCTCAGCTAAACATAGAAAGGGCAGCAAGCAACAGAGAGAAGAACATAAAGTTAATCACAGCAATAACTGCAGATATTGCCTTAATGGAGAGTAGTAGGAGAAAGAAGTAGGGTGCCGAAAATTGGCCAGTATGTGGTAATGTAGTCTGAGTGAGGAGTAAATAAATCCAAGTTGACTCTTTCAACTTTATAGAGAACATTTATCTCACCAGGTGGCTGTTAGTGCTGACTTCACTACAAAGTATTTTTTACAAACGTGTCTCTTGGCTGTTTTCACATTAAATGCACGGCGTTGCCTCGAAGGATAGTGGTTTGTTGTTGGAACGAGGTGTTGAGTTCGCTCCTGCTGCTGGGTCTCTCTGTTCAGTGTGAAACGGCGTGGCCTCGGTGGAACGTATCCGAGGAATGCGGGCTGATGTGTGAGCGTGTTTGAGAGGAGCTGTGATTAGATTTGAACCTCTCCTCTGATATAATTAACTGTCCTAAAGCGGGATCTGCTCTTCCTGGTCTCATAAGACATTCTGTCTCATTCAGAGTCGTTCAGTCTCTGGCTGAGAAGCCTGTAGAGGCCCTCATCTTATCTTAAAGAGGCCTAAAGATCGAGCCTGCTGCTCAGTTAGTGTTCAGACTTAACATTTGAACTTGGCCTCATTGACCCCAGCTCAGACAACAGAAGCAGCAGTGGACTTTAAACACGACGGAAAAAGTAACAAACGTGATTGTTTCTGAGCTGTTATTACCTATAAACGTCTATACCCTGAAACAAAAAACAAACTTTCTCAATAGAGCTGCATTCATAATGAGTCTTTGTGTTTAAAAACAGCATTTTGAATAACTGAGCACAAAACCTCCTTTCTGTCAGATTTCATGTCAGAACAAGTCAGGTGTTTCCCTTTTAGTCTACTGGTCATTGTGATGACCAAACACTGACCTGATTAAAAAAAAAAAAAAAAAAATCCAGTCAGGTTCACTGGGAACCCGGTGAATCACATCAAATTCTGTTTTTTAGATAAAGATGATTTGGATATGGTTATAAGTAGTGTTGCGCCGATGCTATTTTTTGGACCGATACCCGATACCTTGCTGTGCAGTATTGGTCGATACCGATACCATCTGTTTGAAATTGATGTGTGTGTGTGTGTGTATATATGAAGAACTACATACTACTTAGGGTAGTAGAACTTTTTATTGCCTACCTGGAATGGGTGACGATAGTTGAATAAACTTTTGCCTCTCAAATGCCAAAATAGTGCAACATTTGTGAAATTATAACACGTATTATAGTAGTGCAAAAGTAAGACAGTAAAATTACATTAATAATTGAATAATCTCTTTTTAAACCCTGAGTTTTGGCTCTCAAATGCCAAAATAGTGCAACTTTCATGAACTTATATAACATCTATAATACTAGTCAGGAGAGAGAAGGCTGCGTTCAAGTGACATACAAACATCAAAATGGTATCGGTGCCTATTTATTGGTACTCACCGATACCGATACCACCATTTTAGTGCTGGATCGGGGCCCTGTACGATACTGGTATCGCTATCTGTACTTATAACTAACACTAGTTATAAGTACAGATACAAACCAAGAATCTACCTACCATTAAAGCTATAGCTGGTAATCCGGTTCAGAAACTTTTTGTTAAACTGGGTAAAATCGTCCTTCCATCCTGAAGTAGTAAATACATTATGTATTCAGAAAAAAGAGGTTAAAAATCAATCTTTGTGGGAGCTGCAAGCCTATAAAAACTCTGACCAATCACTGCCGTTCGGACCGAATGTCAGGGATTGGTCAGAGTTTTGATCCTGCTCTCAATAACCTCTGTCTCTCATGTTCTGGGTGTATCGCCTTATCTATTGGTTGTCCCACATGCCGATTATGCTGACGCGCTCACGTTACGCCAGTGTGCGCGACGGCAAGTCAGACGGTGTGGCGCGTGCGCAGGTATTCAAAATTCTAAAAAAGGTAAACAATACGAAGCGTTTTTAGTCTTGACGTGTGGCTGATTAAAAACAAAAGATGAAGATAAAATGTTCCCTGCCTGCAGAGACGGCACAGTCGCTCTCTTTCTCGCTTTTAGCTGTGAATCCCATCATTAATAAAGTAGAGAGACCTGAAATAGACGAGCTGCTGAAAATATGGCGAGACTAATGTCAAGACGCTGATAATTAGAAACAGTTGCATCAACTTTTATTCCCTTTAAGGAGTTGTTACGCCCACATTTGGCTGCTAGACCGGGGTAAAGAGTAATTGTTGGAATTAATTAAAGGTTTATTTACAAAGTTGTTGTTTTTTTATAACAAAAAGAGACAACATTCAACATGTTTAACCAGATTAACATAAATAAACGGGAAATAAATAACAGTTTCTAAGCTAAACAAACCCAACAACAAACACAAACGGGGAGAGGCACTCAACTCAACACTTCTTCCAAGTGTACCAAACCAAATCTCTAAGTTGGGTCTTTTTCATATTTAACAAGCGGTAAACTAACAAGCAGACAAAAAATGGTCCAATCAGGAGCCCAGCATGCTGGAGGCGGGTCTAACGTCCATACAGCCAATCCCAGGCACGTGCTGCCACAGCCAGTTTTGCATATTTGATATAGAGCCCAGTGTGCACCACTGGGTGAAAAACTTACAGCCGTAACAGGAGCGCATTAATATTATTTGTCCACATACCTCAATGGCATGCTCAGAGGCTTACCCAGAATCCCTTGCTCCTCATACTGACTGCATGTTTAGACTACCAGCAGGTGATGCTGTTGTCCCGTTTAGCAGGATTTGTCCATAATGTCCCCACGGAGAACCACAGATTTAAATAAACTCAGCATTCCATCAGGTGTTTTTGCTGCCTGCTTCCTCATACCAGTCCAGAACCGGTTCTGAACTCTGAACCGGCGCTTGTGTTAAAACAAAAACAAACAATAAATCATCTGGTTGAAAAAGTGGCTTTTATCTCCACATTGTGCTTATCTGCTCCTGCAGAGCCAGTGATTTTAAGCACTGATCTGTTCCCTGTCTGTGTGTGATTTGTCCAGGTGGCCGCCAACACGCCCAGCATGTACTCTCAGGAACTGTTCCAGCTCTCCCAGTATTTACAGGTACGACACTGACACCTACAGGCCGCCCCGTGCAACTGCACTGTCCCACTTTTATTGTTCCTCACGCTTTAACCCAGGTTCAATTCCTTCACTTTTACAAATGATATTGAATGTTTTATTCGCTGTTAACTTGCCTTTGATGTGACTTTGGCTTTGAGAGATGCTTCGTTATTATAATTAAATCTCTGAACAGCATTGAGCCGTTCACAGTGGCTGTGAAACGTCTATGATCCACAAGGATTTTTATCCAGTTTGAAGTAAATACCTTGTTTGCCTCTGTAGTTAAACCGGTTTATATTTCCATCAGTAAAAATATTAAAAGCAAATAACAGATATTGTGCACTTCTCAAGAAAAGCAAAAATATATTAGCAGAAAAAATTTCCGTGTGAAAGACCAGTGGGTTGTTTCCTTTTTATTTGCAGACAAAACGTGTTGGAATAGAATAGAATAGAAAGACCTTTATTGTCTCACAATGGGGAAATTTGTCCACTTGTCCATACATATTAGTCGTACCAGTCGCTATAATCAACAAGCTAATTTTATATAGTAGCGTCTGAAATTATGCAACTAAACTCTTCCACAAAGTAAACACACTGTTGACTGTAAATGGGCTTTTTGCCAGGTGGCACTGGATAAGTAGTATAAAAGATCGTTTATATATAGATATTTCATCATTTTAAAATAAGCTGTAACATATCTATCATTGTAACCTATTTTACAACAGGTCATGCTTGGAAAATATATATTTTTTTACCTGGTTAAATAAAGGAATCAAGTTAAAATCACAGGATAAGCTTAAAAAAAACACACAACTCAGTTTATGCTCATGTTTTTCCATTTCTGGAGCTGCGGACATGTGTAACGTTGTCATTTTTAACCGGCTGCAAACTGGCAGCTGTGGTGTTTATTCGTTCGGAGGTAGGGCTGGGCGATAAATCGATTTAATCAATTAATTCGAATTTACAATTCTTTAAGATTTCTTTTTTGGAAAATCTGGATTTTATTTTGCCAATACACTCATTGGGTTTCCATGAAGAGAACAGCATGTGATGCTGAATATATGTTTAGGCAAATGTTTTGTCAAAATATTGTTAAGTGGAAACTTTTTTTTACCATAATACGAGGTACTTCATTCACTTATTTACTTTTTTTTTTTTTAACTTAGTTTGAAGTTCACAAGTGCAGTGAAGCCTGTTCTTAGCTCAATGTGTAAAACCACTAGCAGCAAATGTTTTGTTATATTTTCATTGTTTATAATGGCACGGCTGCCATCTTGTTTTACAAGCATGTTTCACAGCTTGTTTTTAGTTGCACTTTGAATTCAGGTCAACTCCCTGACGAAATGCTTGACATAAAAAGCAAGGTTTTAAAATAATTTCTTTAATTTCTTTTTATGAAACAAAAAGGAGGAAAAAATCGATTTAATCGGATTTGGTATGATAAAATCGGAGATTTATTTTTTAATCCATATTGCCCAGCCCCATTCGGAGGAGCAAATGACAATAAAATTGTCCATTTCTGCAGGAGGCCTTACACAGAGAGCAGATGTTGGAGCAGAAGCTGGCCACTCTGCAGCGGCTCCTCACCACCACCCAGGAGGCCTCGGAGAGCAGCTGGCAGGTAGGAGCCACGCCCTGTAACGCCTCGCCTTATAATGCACCAGCTTTATTTATTCAAGTCTCTGTTATGAAAGCTTGCACTGCAAAAAGGGAACTAGAAGTAAGTGGAATTTTCATGAAATCAGTGGATTTTTGAGCAGGTAAATAAGACTGTTTGCCAATGGAGTAAGATTTTTGCACTTAAAATGGGAAGAACTCATCTCAATCATCTTATTTCAAGTGCATTATATCTAATTACCTTATTTTAGGGGTAAAAATACTCATTCCATTTTGTCTCCACCTGCACACTTGTGCACTTTGAAACTTGTTGTTTTTATCCAGAAAATGCAGCACTTACATAATGACTCCTATTAATACTAAAAAAACAGAACTTTTGCACTAATATTTTATTTTTGCATGAATATTTTATTGACTGTCCATGTACAATTTTAAAACCAAATTTTGCTGCTTTTATTTATTTCTTCACTGCATGTGCCCTCTTATTTACTTTTATCTGAATGTTATGTTGTCTGTGTACTTAGTCTGGTAAATATGTCTTGTCTTCACCGTGGGATAGTGAGAAACGTAATTTCGATCTCTTTGTATGTCTGGAGCATATGAAGAAATTGACAATAAAGTTGACTGACTGACTGAATAGACTTAATTAGCTCCTCAAATCAAGCAAAATTCTCATTTCAAGAAATTTTTACGTACTTTTAGTTCCCTTTCTGCAGTGTGTGGGTGAAGGCTTTACAGCTAAATGAGCAACCTTCCACTCAGATTAAGTTCTTTCTCTCCGCTCTCCAACCATGCAGAAAAGCGTTATAAAGGGAACTTCTCACGGTTAGATAATGCTGATTGAAAGCACTCTGATTACGTCGGCTTCAGTTTATTTGTTGGAGACACTTTGCAACAACTTGACCGCCCAGGTAGAAATGTGTTTGGTGATGAAGGTGAGACGTTTGCACCTCTTCCTCTCCTCTAAACTCGACTCACGGTAAACTCTGCGTCCGTCAGGCGCTGATAGATGAGGACCGCCTGCTGTCCAGGCTGGAGGTGATGGGCAGTCAGTTACAGGCCTACTCCAAGGTAAGAACAGCACATAAACAGGGCAGCAGATTTTTGTTTTTACTGTAAAAATGGTTTTAAAACAATATTTCAAGCTTTTAACGTTGCTCAATGATTACAAAGATTTTAAACTGTAGCATAAAAAAAAGAGGAGCATATTAACGTGTCTGCAGTCAGGTTTGTTCTCTTTAATTAGGCAATTTAAAAACAAGCAAATTATTCATTTCCAAATCAAATCCATCGCTCTAGTCAGACATGAAAGTTAAATTAAAAACTACCCTGTCATGTAGCTTCACTTTAATCTGAAACATTAATCTCAGTGATAAATAAACACTGAAACAAACCCAATAATACCTGTTAGATATATTAGATATATCTGATTTAAACCAGTCTGTCCTCCCCGGAGGCCGTCTCCTGCTTAGCTACATCCGACATAACGGTAATTATTTCACAATTAATCCTAAATCTTGATAAACCAAGGAGATATTTAAGCTTCAAACAGCCACATTCTCGCCTAAAATCAATCTAAAAGTTAATTTTGCATCAAAGAAAGTGTGATGTACGAAGCTTTGCTAACTTTTAGTTTCTTGGCGCTGCAGTGGTGTGATTCATTGGAGCTGACGCTATGCTGCCCCCTGCTGCAGCCTCAGTGAACTGCATGTCATATAAACTTCACCACTGAAAGGGAAACTTTGAGACCACAGCAATGTTTATATATTTTTAAACGACGTGTCAACGCATAAATCCTTGCGTCAATAATCTTTCGTTATTTATTTCCAACAATTAGTCGGTAAATGTCTTGTAATTGTTGGAGCCCTACTATAATTGCTGACTAAGAATGTTCTGAACTGTATGCTAATGTAATATTTAGCCAGTTGGACAAAGTCACCCTGCAGCAGATGCTCACAGCGAACAATAATGACGTGTCGCCCCAAAATGCTAAAAGTCAGAGAGTGATGGAGGCACAGATGGGGTGAAAAAAGAGCAAAACTGTATCTATTAACCTTGTTGTAAATGCAATAGACTTAAATTACATGGCAGAGCCAATAAAAACACAAGTGGACAAACTTATATTTAACCTAATAACAAATAACACTTTATATTTCCTTCTTCCATGTTTGAAAAGCAGTAGGTAGGAGCATAAACCTGAATATTCCAATACAAACTCAATTATTCCTCAATTATTTGCACTTTTTACAATTACAGGGTGATATTATTACAAAATGGTAACGACAATAATTTAACTGCTATAGTTATTAATTTGATGGCCCTATGCTGCATTATAATTATCTTGTTTACTATTACTTTTTACATTGTAGGTCTTATATGACGTTAATTTTAGTTGTGAAAAATGTCTTTAAATAGAAAATAAAGTCTGAACTTTTGGCCGCTGCTCTAATAAACCAGGGACGTTCTTCACTAAACTTGATCTGTTTTATTTTCCTGAACTTGTAAAATAATAGTCTCAGAGCGAGGAGGGGATCCGGAAGGAGCTCCTGGCTCTTCAGGAGGACAAACACAACTATGAGACCACAGCGAAGGAGTCGCTGAGAAGAGTCCTGCAGGAGAAGATCGAGGTGGTCAGGAAGCTGTCCGAGGTGGAGGTACGTCTTTATTAGACATAAGAGATGTGAAAAGTTCTTAATACCTTTACTTCGTTTTACTCTCCCACAGATTGGTCTTAGTTTAGAGAAGCAGAGATTAGTTTAGATGATGGTAGGTCAGCCTAAAGCTATTTAAAGCTTGATTGCTAAGAAGAAAAGTCAGGAAATGTGCACCACTTTGGAGCAACTATGACTATTGTGCATTTTAATGGCATGTTTAGAGCCACACTTTCATGGATTGTTGGATTGCAAACATTATGCAGTGGTTGAATAACAACTTTTTTTATTATTTTGGACTAAAAGTCGCTATTGTTTACATAAATCCCTGCTGCATCTGGATACCATGAATAGCACACTGTCTATTTCCCCTGTATTGTTTACATTGTTACATTGTTTTACATTGTTTACATTTCAGTTGTTTACATAAATCGCTGCTGCATCTTTATCCTGAAAATTAGTGCAATTTACTGTGATTTTTCAAGCTGTATGCAAACAAAGTTTCGTTCTGTACGCACTTTGTGCATACAAAATGACAAATAAAGCTGTCTAAAGTCTATCAGTCAGGAAATGCGTCATAAAGAGGGGGAAAAAACATACAGGATAAGTCAGATTTATTTAGAAAGTTATTTCACACAATCCAAGATCAAAACTGACATTTAATCTGGTAAACCAATTTATTAATTAGCACAGCTGCATCCACAGCAGGCTGAATAACATGGAACATACCTGGGAGGATGAACGCGATAAATTAGCATAACAAGCTAGCAGCTCCTACCGGGAAGGTTTTTAACGGCTGTTACACTTAAATTAAACAAACTAGTAACTAGGGCTGAATGATTTTGGAAAATAATCTAATTGCGATTTTCTTTCTTAATATTGTGATTTAATGAGATTTTTTTTCCCAGTTTAATCTATCATGTGTTTTAAAATATATAAAAACAACAAATCAATTTGTTTCCTCTCCATGTGGATTAGTTGCTACAAGACCCGCAGCATCTAAACTCAGAGCAGAAATGATTGCGTTCTGCCTACGATATATTTCAACCAAAAAATTGCAATTTTGACTTTTTTCCGCATTAACCACAAGCAACAAAAATGGCCTCTAAATAAAGATGTTTGTAAACAATGACTATTTTAAACAAGAACTTTTAATGTTTCTATTGATCAGAATATTATTCAAGAGAACAGATTTTAATTGATTTGGACATCAATCCTTGTTCAACATAAAGTGCAACCAACAAACAAGTCTATGTATTAAACTGATTAACCAGTATTTAATGCCTTGTATGATTATATAAACTCTAAAACAAGTAATAAAATTAGATTATCTCACTGCTGCAACTGTCTTCCCTTCCATGTGGAGGCAAACCCACTTTAAACATTTTACTGACACCTAATGGACGTGTCTGATTCCCTGATTGTTACATAGCCAAAAATTGCAGACCTCTGCGATTTGGTAATTGCGTTTTTATTTTTTTTTTAAAATCACGATTATATTGAAAATGCAATTAATTGTTCAGCCCTACTAGTAACGGTGCTACATGCTAAGCTAACAGTAAGGCGCAGATGTTTCACAGCAACATAAAGCTCACGTACATCAGCGAAGTTGTAAATCACTCGGACAACAGAGCTGTAAGCTAACGCTAGCTGCTATTAGCTTCACATACAGCCCAATATCAGAGTTCTGTCTCGGTCTGTTTTCTTAGAGCTGCACCACTCAACGCTCCGCTGCGTGAATACAGACTGAAACCGTGAAACTACATATAAACATTTGTTCAGTCTTTGCTATTTATATGTTAATGTTTCAATTAATTATTAAGTGGCTCAGGAGCAGGATAGTTTTCACAAGCATAGAGCGCATTAGATGGTAATGTTTACTACTTGGTTCATGTTGAGTATGAATTACCGTTTAAAATTGATATATAAGTTGCAGGATCAGCCAAAGTGTGGGGAAAAAAAGTGCAACTTATAGACCGAAGAACACAGCAAACGCTCCCAAAACTGAAACTGTGATCATCAGAGCGGACAGTGTCTGGTGTTTAACAGCAACTGGGTCATTTAAGAGTAGCTTTAGAAATTCAGGTCGTATTTGTTGTTGTTTTTTTTTTTTCTCTGGACCATTATTTTAAGCAGATATTGTTTCCATTTGAGCAACATCTCCAACAGGTGAACTCTGGATGATAATTCAGGCTCCTTCCTAGATTTCCTGCTGCAGTCTGAGGTTTTCTCTCATGTGAAAGCCGAGAGTCTGGCTGCCCCACAGCTGCTGTTTAGTCTGAGTGAAAGCAAACGTTGGTGTTGTTGTTGTTGTTGCTGCTGCAGCGGTCGCTCAGCAACACGGAGGACGAGTGCACCCACCTGAAGGAGATGTCTGAGAGGAGTCAGGAGGAGCTGAGGGAGCTGGCCAACAAGTACAACGCTGCCGTCAACGAGATCAAGGAGCTCACCGACAAGATTAAGGTGACGCCTGCAGAAACGACTCTTAATATTCTTCGTCTGCCTGCCTTCTGTTGCTTCATCGTTTCTCCTTTTCTCCTTTCTCCTTTAGGCTGCAGAGGGGAGGCAGGAGGAGCTGACCCTGCAGGGGGCGACGGAGAAGCGGGAGCTGGAGATGCGCATCGAGGAGATGGAGGAGAAGGAGCAGGTCCTCCAGGCTCGCATCGAGGCTCTGCAGGCCGACAACGACTTCACAAACGAGAGGCTTGCAGCCCTGCAGGGTACGAGACGCACAGCCGCGGTGTCGCTTTACCTTTTCACTGTCCCACAAAAGTATTCACACCTCTGGACTTATTCACCTTTTTGTCTGCTTTATAACCACAAACTAGTGAATTTTGTTTCCTTCTCAGTCGGGAAGCAAAATCATGCTTTTCAAAGTTTTTGCTAATAAAAATCAGAAAAGTTTGCTTTTGTTTTCAGCCACTTTACCTCTGAATAAAATCCAGCGCACCTAAATAGCTTCAGTCGACAAGCAGCTTTCATGCGTGCGTAACTTAAAGTAGGATGTTAATCCAGCGTAAATGTTCTGGGAAACCTTTGTAGGTTAACTTTTAGTTAATAAACAGCATCATGAAGACGGAGCAGAGAGGAAGCTGTGGAGAGGCTCAAAGCAGGGTTTGGTTATAAAGCGGCGTCCAAAACTAAACTCTACGCTGTTTTTAATCCATCGTCCTGACAGGAAAATGGTTAAATATGAACTAAGTATGCCAAAAGACGTCGACTGACAGTCAGAGCCCGTGTAAGTGAGCATGTGGAAGATGTCCTGATCAGATGAGGGGAAAGAAATGGCGTCCAAAATGCTGCCTGTTAAGGCCGAACGATTTTGGAAAATAATCTAATTGCGATTTATTTATTTTTCTTAATATTGTGATTTAATGTGATTTGTTTTTCCAGTTTAATTTATCATGTCTTTTTAAACATATACAAACAACAAATCATTTTGTTTCCTCGCTGTGCAGATTAGTTGCTAAAAGACCCGCAGCATCTAAACTCAGAGCAGAAATTATTGCGTTCTGCCTACAATATATTTGAACCAAAATTGCAATTTTGACTTTTCTCTGTGTTAACCACAAACAACAAAAATGGCCTCTAAATAAGATGTGTGTAAACAAGGACTATTTAAAACAAGAACTTTTAATGTTTCTATTAATCAGAATATTATTCAAGAGAACAGCTTTTAGTTGATTTGGACATCAATCCTTGTTGAACATAAAGTGCAACCAACAAGCAAGTCTATGTATTAAACTGATTGACCTGTACTTAATGCTATGTATGATTATATAAACTCTAAAACAAGTAATAAAATTAGATTATCTCACTGCTGCAACTGTCTTCCCTTCCATGTGGAGGCAAACCCACTTTAAACATTTTACCAACGTCTAATGGACGCGTCTAATTCCCTGATTGTTACATAGCCAAAAAATTGCAGACCTCGGCGATTTTGGAAATTGCGTTTTTTTCAAATCGCGATTATATTGAAAATGCGATTAATTGTTCAGCCCTACTGCCTGTGCAGGAAAACCATCCCCACAACGAAAGACGCTGGTGGCAGCATTGTTGTCGGCTTTTCTTCAGCGGTACCACAGAACCAGAGTTGAGACCGGGTTCAACAGCAGCCCTAGTAATAGAGCCTGAGTTACGGCGGAGCGGTTCAGATCAAAGCAGATTTATGGTTAGAACGGCCTAGTCAAAGTCCAGACCTCAACAGAGAATCTGTGGCAAAACGTCATCCAGTCCAGAATGAGCTGAAGTTATTTAGCCAAGGTGGAAACCTCAGTTTCTACATGCAGATAAAAAGTCTTTTATTGTCCTGCTTTTATATGGAACAAAATTCAGATCGGAGCGATCTAGTTGGATATTAAAGTGTAACTCACTCAGTACCAGAGCCTTACACCGCCCGATCTCACACTTATAAATGTGCCGCGAGGAGGCGGATCCCTGCGGACCAGGAAACGTGCGGAGGAGGGGAGGGGGAGCGGTTTGGTCTACTGGTAAAAGCTAAATAAATGCTGAATAAACGATGCTAAGCTAATAAAGCGCTAAACTGAAAATCGATAGGACTGTAAAACTCACCTTTCAAGCTCCAAATTGCTACGGAGGCACAAGCCGGAGCTGCTTTCTTCCCCCACAGCCGGAGAGCTGCCGACACGTCACAAAAACCTTTGAACCGACAGCAGCGCTGATCGTGATTAAATGCAGGACGTGCGTTCAACCTTAGCAGGGCGCCACACTGACGGTTCTAGACCTAAGAGCAGGATTTCTGCAAATGTGCAGCTATTTGTCAAAAATAATCACCAGGATATGTAGACAGAACTATAAGAGAACCATGCTAACAGTTTGTTAGCTAAAGAAAGTTGGTTTGGGGGTGAGTTACACTTTAAATATGCAGAATAAGTTACACCGACAAGCGCCAACACAGTTTAATCGGCTTTAAAGCTGTTGTCCATAGAGACAAAAGTTGAGATTAAGAAGTAAAAAGTAAACAATGATGTCCAGAGCTTTTAGATATAACCCAAAAGACTCTTAACCATTTAGCCGTTAGATGCTAATCTGTATTAGTCTGTCCCATAAAATCCTGATAAAATAAAATGTTTGTGGTTTTAACAAATAGTGGAAAAGATTGAGGTGTGAATACTTTTGTGCATCAGCACTGGAGATACATTTATCTTATAATAGTAACAGTAACCTTTTTCTATGAAGTTTGTTGGTGGTAAATTTTCAAATGTCTTGTTTATCCCTATAAAGGAACTAGATGTAAAATACACTACTTAAAAAAAAATAAAATAAAAAGAAATTAAAGGTGCGCTTTGAAAACGCTTCAGATCTGGATTGGAGAGAAGATCCTGCTGGATCTCTAATCTGACATGGACTGGTTAATGTGTTGGGAGCTAAACTACTTAATTTGATAAATATTAATAAATATTATTAAACCTCACAGGGTTTAATGAAACTCGGCCCGATCCAGAACATTCTCACACGACTGAAGAATCGTCCCAAAAAGGACATAAAATCGTACAGTGTACGCCCGGCTTAAGTGTCTCTGATTAATTAAATTTAATTTATAAAGCACCGATTCATGCACTGCAAAAAGACAACAAAAAGTAAGTAAAATGTTCTTGAAATGAGGGTTTTTGTCCTTGATTTGAGAAGGTAAATAAGACTATCTGCCAGTGGAATTAGTATTTTGACCCCTAAAATAAGATAATTAGATATACTTCACTTGGAATAAGTTGATGGAGATGAGTTCTTCCTACTTTAAGTGCAAAAATCCTATTCCATTGGCAGTTTATCTTATTTACCTGCTCAAATGAAGGACAGATACACTAATTTCAAGAAAATTTGACTTACTTTTAGTTCCTTTTTGCAGTGTGAAACATGTCATCTCAAGGCTCTTTACAAAGTCAAATTCACAACAACCAGCTCCAGATCCAACATAAACAAGATTATCTGCCCTAATATTATCCTGGGATTAAAAAAGCGCTCCTTTAATTTTTTTTTTTTTTTTTTTTTTTTTGAGCAGTGTATAAACCGGATGTGATCCGGACTTTATGCTTTTTGGTAAACCTTAAACGGTCGGTGACGAGCGGTGAGGTGCGCCTGGGCGTTCCCGTTAGTCACCGCCTCTCTCTCTCTCTCTGCTGCTGCTGCTGTTGTCGTTGTTTGCAGTGCGTTTAGAGCAGCTGCAAGAGAAAAGCAATAAGGAGAGCAACAGTCTGGGTGAGTCCACACGTCCCTGGGACGCCGCGTCCTCTCTCTCCCTCGCCGTCCGCCGGCTGCCAACGTCTTCATCCTGCACTAACGATGCATGACGCCTTCCTGCATGATTTCCGTTTCTCCTCCGTCTGTCCGCTGTGGTGGACGTCTGGCTTCTCGTCTCTTTTCGTCTCGTCGGTTTTGGTGTGATGCTTCACGCTTCGTGTTGTCCTCTGGTCCCCGTCGTGGGGCTGAAACATGTTGAAATGTGCCGTAAAACTTCCCTTTTTTTTAACTAAATGTGTTCAGTCGAATTATCCAGAGATTAAATTATTGGTTTTAATAAAAATAAAAAATAAATCAACTAAGAGACAGTTAAGGTGGGTAATTATTCCCCCTTACAGTCTCATCCTTGCAGGATTTCTTCTATTTTGGCTTTTTTTTTTTTTGTCACACTTTGTTGTTTCAGATCATCATGAATTTATTAATATCAGAGAAAAAGTCCTTAAACGCTATTTCTTTATTTAAAAAAGCTGCTTTTTTAAGAAAGATATCCAAACCAGTTTGGGTCCGGGTGGATAGTAGAAATCCCCCCCTCGTTAAATAATTAACTCTGATTAGCCGCATTTTAATGGGCCGCATTTTTCACTTTTTATTAGAGAATATTTTGGAGTGGTCTAGTCAAAGTCCGGTTCTGTGACCTTAAACTTGTTGTTTTGTGGTTGGAAATCCTCAAATGTGGCTGAAATGACACAAAAGCAGAGTAGAGCAGGACCAGGCTTGTTTGGACTCATTTTTTTTCCTCTTAAATCAATGAAATGTCTTTCTGAAAACAGCTTTTTTTGTATTTATCCTCACTATCTTTGATATTAAAATGAGTTTGATCTGAAAACGTGTGACAGAAAACAAAGAGCGCCGTGAGCCAAGGAGTTAACCCAGATATTCACAAATTTTTATTCTTCAGACAAATAATTTATCTATGGATTGGAGTCACTTTGACTTTATCATTAATGTTAAAATGTAAAATATTTCTCTGCTGCTTCCGTATTCAGATAGTTTACACACTGCAAAAACAGAACTAAAAATCAGTAAAATTTTCTTAAAATTAGTGTATTTATCCTTGATTTGAGCAGGTAAATAAGATTATCTGCCAATGTAAAGAGTAATTTTACCCCTAAAATAAGATAATTAGATATAATGCACTTGAAATAAGTTGACGGAGATGAGTTCTTCCTATTTTAAGTGCAAAAATCTCATTCCATTGGCAGATTATCTTATTTACCTGCTCAAATAAAGGACAAACGCACTAATTTCAAGAAGATTTTAACTTATTTTAGTTGTGTTTTTGCAGTGCATGGTGTTCTGGATTTTTAACTCAAAGCTTTAGTTTCACCAAATAAATCTGTGTAAGTTAAACAGCTGGATTTATTTCGGTGCTTTCTTTTTTTTTATTATTTTTTAGGGTTTTAAAACAGCTGCGCATTAATTTCTGAGATCAAATCAGGTTTAATTTAGGTTGTTTTGAAGTGTGGAATGTTTTATTATTAATAAACCCTTTGACTCGATGCCTCGTTCTACAGCAGATGTCGCTGCAGCATAAAGTGGGTTAGAAGAACGTTCCTCTTTTAGATGCTTAAATTAGAGGGAAATCTCTAAAGAGGCCTCTTTCACGGTTGTTTTCTCAGCAGAAGTGCGCCGTAATCCCGGCGGTTCTGACCACAGAGGCTGTTGATTGGTTAATTGGCTCGACGCTGGGGTTGAGTCCGTTAATTGGCCGCTGGGCGTCGTGTTTCTGAGGCGGCTCGTCTCAGGCGGCATGTTGGCACTCTTGTCACATCTAAACCTTCTTGGACAATCTGGGTTGTTTTTTTCCACGGTTTCCAAACTGTCCACTGCTTGGTTTTCTCCTTCCTGTTTTTGGGGGTAAAAGATGCTTTTGGTCACTGATTGACTTCTGGTTGATTGACACTGTCCTGTGAGCCTGTGAGGGCGTCTGCCTCACCGCACACTCTGCACACAGCAGCCGCCTCCTGAAGGAGCCTGCCCCTTATTTTACGCCGTGATCTGTGCATGCGTGTGGCTGGTAAACCCAACGGTCTGTGTATCTGATCTGGTCACACGACAGATGTGGACATTGTCTCCCTCGGACCCGTAGAGGAGCCCGTGGAAGACGAGCAGAGCCTGCCGACCTCTGAGAACCGCGACGGAGACCGGGCGGATACAGATGATGGTGCAGTTGGTGGAGATGAAGAGAACGATGGTAGTTAGTCTAATTATCCTCACAAAAGTCCGTCCTGCTTGAGACTTTTGGTTCTCTAGAGCAAAACGTTAGAATAAAGTTACAGCAAGATGATTTAAATCATTAAACAAGCCAGAGGGATGACCAATGTCTGTAATATCCAGCTTTATAGTTTACAGCATAATTTTACTCTTTATAAATCCATCGTTTAGTTTAGAGACCAGGTCCTTCTGCTCTGGACCTTTATTTTATTTTTTCCGGTTCTTCCTAAATTAGCTAAAGCTTCACTGTTTTATAGTCAAACCCTTTCTGTAAATCAATGGCAAACAAAAAAAAAGCACTAAGAACATGTTATGAGCGCAAATGTTTGTTTTCCTGAGATGTGGCTCTTTAAAAAATTTTCATATACAGCGACCCGTGAAAGTATTCACACCCCTTTAACTTTTTCCACCCTTTGCTGCATAGCAGCCAGACACTTGTGTGTATTTAAATTGGGATTTTATGTGATAAACCAACTCAAAGTGGCTCGTAATTATGAATTAAATATGAATTATGAATTAAAATAATATTATTCATAATATAAATTAGGAATTAAATATGAATTAATAAAAGTGGCTCGTAATTATGAAGTGGAACCTTATGATGCACGAGTTACCAAATCTGTGCAAAAGTAAAAAGCACCGGAGCGTTTTGTGTTCAGCGTCCTGACGACCCAAATAAAGTCCAGGGCATTGTTGGAATTAGGGAGGCAGCGATGAGATAATTTGGGCCGATATCTATGTCCAATATAAATACTGCTTTTATGGCCAATAACTGATATTTACACATATTACATGCATATTTCATATTCATTCTCCTACCCTTCTGACAGCGTGAAAAAGCGGCCACACCGCTGACATTGCTTCTCGGCTTCAGTAAAACCAGGTTTATGGTGGTTTTAACTAACTACGTGGACAGTGGGGTGTAGTACGCCTGGTGTAGGAGCACAACGCTGCCCTCTAGAGTCTAGGAGAATAGTGCTACTTCAGAGGAGAAGCCGTACGGAGCATAAATGCTGCAGACGTGTCTGAGAGCCTCAATTCCACGTGGAACGTACGCGTGTCAACCGTGAACCAGCCTTGAATCAGCGCCACTATCCTGTGCTGCGTCGCCATCACCGTCACAGGACCAAACAAACACCTCATGGCCCCCCCCCCCCCCGCCCTCCCTCAGCTGCAAGACAGACAGCCTCAAGCTGCTAATAAACATTGGCTGTTAACTAACATCGGCCGATACCGACGTTAATGCCAATAAATGGTGCATTCCTAGTTGGGGCAAATGCATAAAGAGTCTGGTCTGACTCCAGTATCGATATTTATTACTTTCAAATTAATGCTCATGCTAATGCTAATTAATGCTAATTATTAACTAATGCTAAAGTCATTCAATCAACAAAACCAGCCAAATATTATATTTATGTTCAATTTATTGAACACTAATATATTAACAGGAACATAAAAAGCATTTGGCTCAATACATTTTTGATGTATCACTGAAACCAAAAATGTGCCCAAACGTCTGATTTTAGGGATGAAGGCGCTTCTAAAATCCTGTCAGCCGTTTTGCAAATTCGTCTCTCTTCCTCGCTGTGAACAGTAATGGTTGCGCTGTAATAACGCCCCCTAGGGGTTGGGAGGTATATCAATATTGAAAGCCAGAATATCGATATTAAATTGTTTTATAAAAACTAGGGCTGAACAATTAATCGCATTTTCAATATAATCGCAATTTAAAAAAACGCAATTTCCAAATCGCAGTCTGCAATTTTTGGCTATGTAACAATTATGGAATCAGACGCGTCCATTAGGTGTTGGTAAAATGTTTAAAGTGGGTTTGCCTCCACATGGAAGGGAAGACAGTTGCAGCAGTGAGATAATCTAATTTTATTACTTGTTTTAGAGTTTATATAATCATACATAGCATTAAGTACAGGTCAATCAGTTTAATACATAGACTTGTTTGTTGGTTGGACTTTATGTTCAACAAGGATTTATGTCCAAATCAATTAAAAGCTGTTCTCTTGAACAATATTCTGATTAATAGAAACATTAAAAGTTCTTGTTTTAAATAGTCCTTGTTTACAAACATCTTTATTTAGAGGCCATCTTTGTTGCTTGTGGTAAACGCAGAGAAAAGTCAAAATTGCAATTTTAGTTGAAATATATTGTAGCCAGAACGTGATAATTTCTGCTCTGAGTTTAGATGCTGTGGGTCTTTTATCAACTAATCTGCACAGCGAGGAAACAAAATGATTTGTTGTTTGTATATGTTTAAAAAGACATGATAAATTAAACTGGAAAAAAAATCGCATTAAATCGCAATATTAAGAAAAAAAATCGCAATTAGATTATTTTCCAAAATCGTTCAGCCCTAATAAAAACATTGATGTTAATCTTTGTATCGATTTTTAAGCACAGCTCTACTGTTAGGGTTGTTGTTTTTAGCTGTGAACAAAGTTGATGGGGGTTTGGATGGAGCTGAAAATGGGACAATCCAAGAACAACTTTCACACAAAATCCCACTGAAATACATGGAGAAATTAGTGGTTTAGTTAAAAAGAACGTGGAAAAGTTCAGGGGGTATGAAAACCTTTTTTCGGGGCCACTGTTCTTCAAACTTCTAACGTTACTTTGATATGTGGGACTAATGGGAAATTAAATTTATATGTATGAATTTTTCTTGTGTAAAACACCGGGCCCCCCTGGTTTGCTGCCTTAAATGTGCCGTTTTATCATCTTTATTTTATTTGTACGGCGAGTTGAGGGCCTGGAAAAGAAGGAGAGAAACGCAGACATGAAACGTCTCCCTGGTTGTATTTTTCCGTTGAGCTTCAGTGTCGCTCTGTTGGATCAGTTGGTTTAAAACTCTGCGGTTTGTGATGTTGGACCGAGTTGTTTGTTTGCATTATGATCACGTTACAGTCGGGAAAATATCTTTGATTTCTGTCCTGTCTGGCGAACGTCTTTCTGCCTTTTTTTTTTTATTTGTTTTATGTCTGTCAGCGTTATTTGTCAGCTCTGCCATGCTTTAACCGCTTCTATCTTTTTATTTATTTTTGTCTTTACCGTCGCACAGTCCTCTCTGCGGCTCCGCTCATCTTCGTCAGTGTAGTGTTGGGTGTTAGGAACCCATTCTGAATCTACAGTTGTTTTTGATTCTGCTTATTTATACCAGAAAATCAAATCGTAGTGTTTGTTATTCACTCACTACACACACGATTTAACCAGAGCAAGATGGTGGAAGGGGAGAAAAAGGCCCCCCTTTTTTTAAACGATTTGTTTTCTAATTTTCTTATGATGACAACGACAACAACAACAAGCAAATCCTCCTTCAGATGTTTCCTTCTGGCTGCGATGAGCAGAATCAAAACCGTAACCTTTAATCCCAAACTGCCGTCTGCAAGTCGTCAAAAGTTAAGTCGGTTGTTTTTGTTTCCGTCAGACAACTGTCATGTCAACAGTGGAGGAGAGTCGACTAGAATCCCACAGTTGATTGAGTGTCCGCGTGAGTACGAACATGCTTTTCCTGCTGTCCTCATCCATGTCCTCACGGCCCGCCTGCAGGCCGGACGCACACTGAGAAAGTTTAAACCTGTAAATGTTCGTCAAAGTCGGGGTTTTAGGTTTTAAATATCAAGTTTGTTTGGGGAAAAGTGCATTTTTACACCTTTTTTTTTTAAACTGAGCAAGTGTCTTATTGTTTTTGTGGTCATCCAGTGTTTTTTGTAGTTTTTTTTTTTTTACACTGCAAAAAGGGAACTCAAAGCAAGTAAAATTTTTTTGAAATTGGTATATTTTTACTTCATTTGAGCAGTTAAATAAGACTATTTTGACAATGGAATGAGTATTTTTAACCTGTAAAATAAGATAATTAGATATCCTGCACTTGAAATAAGATGATGGAGATGAATTGTTTTTATTTTAAGTGCAAAAATCTTATTCCATTGGCAAATAGTCTCATTTAGCTGCTCAAATCAAGGAAAAATACCTAAATTTCAAGAAAAAGTTTCTTACTTTGAGTTCCGTTTTTGCAGTGTATACACTGCAAAAACGGAACTAAAAATAAGTAAAATCTTCTTAAAATGAGTGTATCTGTCCTTGATTTGAGCAAGTAAAGAAGATGATTTGCCAATGGAATAAGATTTTTGCACTTAAAATAAGAACAATTCATCTCCATCTTATTTCAAGTGCAGGATGTCTAATTATCTTATTTTAGGGGTCAAAATACTCATTCCATTGGCAGATAATATTATTTACCTGCTCAAATCAAGGACAAAAACACACATTTTAAGAACATTTTACTTATTTTTAGGTCAGTTTTTGCAGTGTATACACCTTCCTCTTTATTGGGTTCACCTTGCTAATGTCTTTTTGGACCTTATGTTACCGTCACAACTGTCTAAATCCTTCATTGCGAAGATGCAGCAAGTTGCCTGAAACCTTCCACAGGTTTTGCTCCGTACTGATATGATGCCACCAAGCGGCGGCTGCAGATTTCTCTGCGATTGTTCACCACGTCTCTTCGTTTTGGGTTGAGGTTGGGAGAACAGGGAACCCATTGTCAGGTTTAAGATACGAAGTTTTAGACGATCTGAGCTTTGCAACGTAGTCCGTTATCTTCCCGAAAGAGGCGTTCGACGGAGGCGTGGTGGTTACGCCGACGAAGACGATACGCAACAACACCCGGCTAGGTGGTGTGGTTTAAGCGTTGCTCAGTCGCTTTATAAGCGAAAAGATTCACCGCACAATGATCTAGGGCTGGGCGATAAATCGATTTAATCGATTAATTCGAATTTACAATTCTTTAAGATTTCATTTTTGAAAAATCTGGATTTTATTTTGCCAATACACTCATTGGGTTTCCATGAAGAGAACAGCATGTGATGCTGAATATATGTTTAGGCAAAATTATTGTCAAAATATTGTTAAGTGGAAACTTTTTTTTACCATAATACGAGGTACTTCATTCACTTATTTACTTTTTTTTAAGTTAGTTTGATGTTCACAAGTGCAGTGAAGCCTGTTCTTAGCTCAATGTATAAAACCACTAGCAGCAAATGTTTTGTTATATTTTCATTGTTTATAATGGCACGGCTGCCATCTTGATTTACAAGCATGTTTCACAGCTTGTTTTTAGTTGCTCTTTGAATTCAGGTCGACTCCCTGACGAAATACTTGACATAAAAAGCAAGGTTTTAAAATAATTTCTTTAATTTCTTTTTATGAAACAAAAAGGAGGAAAAAAATCGATTAATCGGATTTGGTATGATAAAATCGGAGATTTTTTTTTTTTTAATCCATATCGCCCAGCCCTACAATGATCCCGCTGGCAGCGCCCTGAACGTTTGAAGACAGGATCTGCTTGGCGATCCTGGTTTTTGTGTTGTTTACAGTGAATACTGACACAACAATCTGCGTGTTGTAGCTTAAACCAAGACTCACCTGACCAGCGAACACTTTTTTTTTTTTTTTTTAGCATTGTCCAGTGTTGGTGAGTCTGTTTGAATTGCTGCCTCTGTTTCCTGTTCTTAGCTGTAAAGAGGTGCGCATGGGTCGGCCTATAATACCCCTTTTTTCCACAGAAAGTCCTGGGATTCCTTTAATCCGGGTAATTTTACCTGCTTTCTGTGTCCGCTGCTCCGAAACGCAACAGAAATTATATTTAAATCCGCCTGTAGAGAAAGTTGTGAAGAAAACTGCACTACACCTCCAGTCCAGCAGGTGGCAGTAATGAGCCAAAGGCTGGTCGGCTGTTTCTGCGCATATCTCAGCGTAACTTCTGCCGCCAAGCTGCTGTAGAGATGGCGAGAAACTCCAGCAGTCGTACCGTCGTGAATAAACAGTACGACTTCCTCTCTGCCTGTTTTTTCATTAATCAGAGACGGGAATGTCGGGAACGGTTTCCTGGATCTGTAGATCTGCAGCACCATAAGGACACAGAATAGTTGTCAGGTGTTCTGCTGTCTTACAGTCGGCTAAATGTTTTTACTGGAGCTGTTTGACGATGTTTCCCTGATGATCCGGTATCAGCCGTGGTCCAGGCCTCTCCTCATGTCGTCATCAAACAGTTTAAATACAGATTAAAGTTTAAATGACTCACAGAAAACCTGCCTGCTCGTCTACACGGATATTTGCCACCAGCTGTTATATTTGTGTTTTGCTTTAGCTGGTATAAATGTATTATTTAAATAGCTTATAAACTCAGAAGGAGAAGAAGCATGTGTGGCTTTGGTAGCAAACTAAAAAGTCTTTGTTGTATAAGGTGTATTTTTTATATAAATGTCGGTTTGTTTTTGCTATGTTTGCTCTGGGCTCGTGTGAGAGTGAATGAATTCGGCAGTGAGAGGAAAAACGTCGCTCTGTGGACTCGGCGATCTTCTGTTTTTACAGCACGGGTTTATTATAGTGACTGAAACGGTCTCAGTGCTTAGAGTCTGTTTCTCCACCTGCTGCCGATGTTGAGGAAGCTCTGCGCTGGTGGCAAACGTGACGCTGCACCGCCCTCCTCGGGAGGAGACGAGCCTGCAGCTTGCCGGAAAAGCTTTGTCTGCCGCAGAGCCTCGTCTTCAAGTCGCTGATGATCCAGAAACTAGCCGACTGATGCTGGTTTAATGCAAACTGATAGCCGAACAGTAAAACCACAGCAAAATATTTGCTGTTTTAATCTTTTAAAGCTACTAAGTTTGTTAAACACAACGTGTGCGTCGACAGGTGCAGCTTTAAGTCCTCTAACGAGCTGCTGTAAATTCATGCACAAATAATTTAGATTGAAGGAAAAAAAAAAAATCTAAAACTGAAGAGCAACATTTCTCCAACTCATTGAGCATTTTTTTTTTTTTTTGTCTTATTCGCCAACTTGTTTTTGTTTCTGTTGTTTCTGCAGCGGTGAAACAGCTGAAGGAGAACGTCTGCTCTTCAATACACAAACTGGCCAACTTTGACGGTAGGAGTGATTCAGTTTGTGATTTGACTGAGCTCTTATACTCTGAGCCAGGAGAAAAACAAAAGAGACGAACCGTAAATAATTAAAAAACAATTAGCCCTAACGTGTAAAATGCACCTGGGTGTCTGTAGAAGTCATGGACGCCCACCTGCAGAACAGCCAAACGCCAGAAGACGACCTCCTGGCCAGCCCTGATCGCCTCAAAGGTAACGGTTGCAGACGTGGTTCACCTTTAACGCTTTAATCTCAGCAGGTATTCAGAGTTTTTATTATTTTTTTGTTCTCGTCTCAACAGGAAATCAGATGGACGGCAAAGAGTCCGACATGTCCGACACGCTGAGTCCCAGCAAAGATCGCAGCAGCGACGACACGTCAGGTCAGCAGAAACCAAAATACCAGCACAAAAACTTAGGACTATCAAAAAAGTGTTCAATAGTTAATTTTTGTTCCTCGTATCAGAAAGTGAAACCCACTCTCTGAAAATCAGAAGATTTTTCTCGACAATCTTCTCATTCTTACCTGTTGCTTTTTCCCACTAAGGCAAGGCAAATTTATTTATATATCATATTTCAGTACAGAGATAACGCAAAGTGCTTTACATGATTAAGATGTAGTGGGGGAAATAAAACAGAATAAAAGCAAATAGGAATAAAATGTAGAAACAAAATAAAACATGAAAGTAGAAACTAAAAGCAGACATTAAAAACAGTTGGACTACAAAGCTAAACTAATTATGTTTCAGTGAAAGCAGTTTAACTAGAACATTTAAAATCCTAAACAAATTTTTTATCTTGATTTAAAGGAACTTTCAGCACTTTTTCAGTTTTCTGGGAGTTTGTTCCAGATCAGTGGAGCATAGGAACTAAATGCTGCTTCTCCGTGTCTGGTTCTGGTTCTGCAGAGCAGGCTGGAGCCAGAAGACCTGAGTGGTCTGGAGGGTTGATGCCCTGATAACAAGTCTGTGATGGATTTAGGTGCTAATTCAGGGATTTATAGACTAACAGAAGGATTTTTAAGTCACCAAACTTCCTTCCTTAAATGGTTTATTTCTTTTTCTTCTGTGCTGAATATTGTCCTTGAAATCAATATAGTGACACGACAACAAATTTCACCAAAAGGACAATAAACTCCGGACTTCATTAGGAGAAAACTGAATTTGCAATGATCCATTCATGACTCTGATTCTAAATAATTACAGCTACGTTCAGATCTTCTGTTGGTGCACAAATAAATACCATGAAATGTTTAAATTATGGCTGTACAGTAATCGTGTTTGTGTTTCAGATGGCAACATGAACGACCAGGATCTGAATGAACCCCAGAACAGAGTCGCTCTCCTGAAAGGTAACCAGAACCGGCTCATTTACGCTGCTTTCTGCAGCCTGGCAAAGTTTGAGATTTGGATTTAGCATGGGGGAAAACACACAAAAAGTTCTGTTTATTTTAAATCTCCAAAAAAAAACAAAAAAAAAATGTGTTTACATTGCTTTATACGTTAATATAATTGGTTATCTTTGATTTGCTGCATCAAACAATTACTCGTTTGTTCTGATCCTCAAATTTACCAACATTTATTCAAAATGTGAAAAGTTGCTGTTTCCAAGTTGTTTGAATTGGAAAACACGTTGAAACCCTGATGGTCACTTAAGCGTTTAACACCGGATTTTTTGGACCATAAGGCGCATTAAATATTCCTCCCAAGTGTTTAATATCACTCCCACTGCAAAAAGGGAACTAAAAGTGAGGAAAGTTTTCTTGAAATTGGTGTGTTTGTCTTTGATTTGAGCAAGGAACTAAGAATATTTGCCAGTGGAAAAAGATTTTTGCACTTAAAATAAGAACAATTCATGTCCATCTTATTTCTAATTATATTATTCTGGGGGTAAAAATACTCATTCTATTGACAAATAGTCTTATTTAGATGCTCAAATCAAGGAAAAATACACTAATTTCAAGAAAATTTTACTTACTTTTAGTTCCTTTTTTGCAGTCCGTCCCTTCACGTCCACATCTCTCTATCCGTCTCTGTGAGGAGGACAGAGTAGCTGGACTACACTGCCTTGTTTCTAACATAAGGCCAAAATAAATGTTACTTTTATATTGAATTAATTAACTAGGTTTATTGTTGCTAGTGCGTACTCCAGGCTGACTCCAGGCTACATGAATGCACTTCTACAGGGTGCTTGTGCAAGTGTTGAAAGTCTTAATAAGTATGGAATTTTGAAACACTGTTTTCCAGACCTTGAAAAGTCTTGAATTTTGTGTGAAAGTCTTAATAAAGTATGGGGAAAAAAATGTGTGGTAGAATTTTACAGTATGCTCAAAGGCATTGTGAAATGAGAAATAGGAAGGTAGGCCATAAAACTATAATTTAACTAACTGGTCACGTACTGTATTAGCCTGATGGAATCAAACACTTGTTTGATGTGAAATTCATGTACTTGTGATTTTCATGTTTTGAAACGTTTTCATCAGTAAAAGCATAATTTACTGTGAATAATGCATTTGTTCATTGAATACTAGCCTATAAAAATTAACATTTCTAATAAACAGTTTGTACAATCTCAACCAATGAAGTAGGCAGTAGGCACACAAATATACAAGTACATAAAGTTAAGGTCTTGGGGAAAAAAATATCAGTTTTAAAAAAGTCTGGAATTTTAATTTGGAAAAAGAGCAAACACCCTGTTCTAGTTTAGACATTACAGTCAGGCAGTCTGGTAGACAGCTCAGGGGTCCTATCAGGTAGTGACACACATATTATAAGAGTAGACGCGTCATTGGGCGGGTTCTGCCTATGCTGCGATGCGTCAGAGCGTCCGCCATCTTAAATGTGGCAAATCTGCAGTTACTCAGTCACTTAAACAGTATCAGAGGGACTTTAATCTCTGAATATACTTTGTATTCGTATTTTTTTTTTTTTATATTGCAAGTTTATTTTCGTATCCCTTTAGCTTCATTCTCCTGAATTTATTCTCCTAAAGAATAAAAATATTTAAAATAATCTAACCTGGCCCTATTACTCCAGGAGTGAAATAATTCTGCAAACTGTAGTTATTCTGGAAATGTTCCCCCTTAATTCTCATAATATGATGTTTTTATCATAACATTATAACTTTTGTGTTTGTTTGTTTATTTTGACTTTATTGACCTAGGACTTTTTTCCTTATATTATTAATTTTACCTCTTTAATACTCGGCCAAAATGTCTGTTCCTAAAGGTTCACATGTGACGGTTTTATGAAATAATGAAGACCACAATGTTTAGATTTAACAAATTTATCCTTATATTCATAACACATACACACACAAATATATATATATATATATATATATATATATATATATATATATATATATACATCCCTGTGTGTGTGTATTTATTGCAGCACAGGAATGAGGCATCTTCTCTGATCCACGTTCACAATAACAGAACTCAACTTTTTTCTGCCACATACAATATGGCGGTGACGTTGACGTGCGAACCTGCGCCCTATGACGCGTCTACGTATATATGTCTGTGGTGACACAGTGTACCGTAATGCTCCTAATATCCATTGAGGAGTGGCTTTATTACTAACCAAAGTTATACTTACACATTTTAACAGATTTTTGAGCACATTCTACCACATAAAATCAGTCAGTAAGCACAACGGTGATCAGATATAAAGGCGCACCATAAATATTTGAGAAGATTTAAGGATTTTAAGTGAGTCTTATAGTCCTAAGCAGGTCAAATTCTCTGTGTGTTTGTGTGCAGCTGAGTTGAGTCGAGCCGGTCTGGAGCCCGAAGACACGGAAAAGGTGATCAGCTATCTCCACAGAGAACTTCTGGAAGCCCAGGACCTGGCCAACACCGGGAAGCAGAAATGTCTGCAGCTGCAAGGTAGCTGCCGCTGAGCTGATTTATCCATCCGCTGCTCCTGTTCTGGTTCTTTGTCCTTTTTAATTGATGTTCACGTGTCGGGACTGTGACCCTCTGTAGCTCTACTGGAGGAGGAGAGGAGGAGCACCTCTAAGCTGACCGAGGATTCAACCAAACAGATCCAGTACCTGCAGAGTGAGTGTCGAGCATTAGGAGGACAAACCCGTTGGCTCTTCCAGCGTCTAATCTGTCCCGTCCTGTGTGTGATGCAGCTCAGCTTGGGAAGCTGCAGGCTGACATGGAGGCACTGAGGGAGCAGAGGGAGAGCACCATCTGCAGCACCAGGGAGGAGCTCTGCTCGGCCCAGGAGGAGGTACTGCTTCAGCTGCACCTCCTAAAAACTCACAAATTCAGATTTTTGATTTTTAGACCTCGAACCAGGACGCTACCTCCATAAATCAGCTCTGTAACAGTAGCTATGTTTACATGCACAAAATTTCACGATCGGATTCAAATCAGGCCTGGACAATTAATTGCATCTGCAATATAATCGCAATTTTTAACAAAGATTCCCAATCACAGAGGTCTGCAATTAGTGGCTATATAACAATTAATGGATCAGACGTCCTTTAGGCGTCCATAAAATGTTTAAAGTGGGTTTGCCTCCACATGGAAGGGAAGAGAGCTGCAGCAGAGATATAATCTAATTTTATTATTTGATTTAGAGTTGATATAATCAGACGTTTTACCCGAGACTTTCAGGAATCTCACCACAGCATTAATTACCAGTCAAACTTTGTTGGTTGCACTTTATGGTCAACAAGGTTTGACGTCCAACTCAACAAGCTGTTCTCTGGAATAATAATATTCTGATTATTAAAAACAGTTTAATTTCTTATTTTAAATAGTCCGTGTTTACAAACATCTTTATCCACAGGCCGTTTTTGTTGCTTGTGTATAATGTAGATAAAAGTCTAAATCAAATTTGCAATCGCAATTTTTGTTGAAATAAATCGCAATTTTGATTTTCGGCAAAATTTAAACGTATTTGGATTAAAAAAAGAAAAAAGTATGGGATTGTACTGTTTATATGGGCGTACAATGAATTAATCTGGTCATAATATGCGTTTCTATCCTGGCTTTATTCAGAATAGAATCACTCTGACATGAACAGTTAACTAATTCCCCCCAAAAAATAAATAAAATAAAAATAGAAAAAGAACTTTAGAACTGAATAACAAAAAATAGTGAACAAAGCCGTAGCGTACAAGTTGGTTTGTCTTCTGAGTGCCCAGCCTGGACTTGCACCAGTTTCTAATTATGGCTGAAATGTTCTTAAATAAATAAGTTTTGAGCTCTTTTAATGTTTGGAATAGCAAGATTTTATCTGGAGCACCGACAGTTTTGCTTCCAGACATATTATACGTATTATACGTCACGTTTACGTCAGGTGTACATGCGTACTCGGGTTAGTTTGCCTTATTCAGAATAACTTGATCCTGACAAGCGTTTATTTGCACGGTGGTCGGATTATTAATCGCCATAAACCACCCGACTCATTCGGAATACAATCTCATTCCGATCGATCGTAATCCGATCTCAATATTCCGATTGACGAGTTTTTTATTCGGATTACTTTTGTCCATGTAGCTATCATTTCCTCCTGTCCTCACACGGGTTCTTTCCGCCGTCAGATTCTTGTCCTCCGACACGCCATGGAGACGGCCACCGCCGAGCGGGAGCGCGAGATCGCCGCCCTGCAGGCGGACCTGGGCGGCGTGCGCACCGAGCTGGAGCACTGGAGGGCCACGGCCGCCAAGTACGAGGAGGAGATCCGGCGGCTGCAGGAGGCCTTCGCTGAGCAGCAGCAGCAGCAGAGCAGCGCCAGCCAGCTGCAAGGTGACCGCCGTCTTTATCGATATCATATATTTAAGTCGTATAAAGGCGTTTTTAAAGGCGCTTAACGGCGTTTCCTCTGTCGTTTTGTCCCTCAGAGGAGTGTGCAGCTTTGCAGCAGCGGTGTGTGTCTTTGCAGCAGGACTGTGACGCCCTGAAAGCTGAACGGAGAGATCTCACAGACAAGCTGCTGCGCCTGGAGACGGAGCTCAGCAGGTACAAACACGACGTCGCATCGTTATCTGGGGAAAATTACTGTTTTTAACACCACCAGTGAAGAAGAAGAAGAAATGAGAAAATAAATAGCTGAAATCCTGTTTGTTTTAATTTTCCCATCAGTTGGTGTTTATTTTTTACACCATCTTGGTATTTAAATTCTGTATTTTTATGGCAACAATATATTTGAGCAGATAAGTGATGGATGACAGAGGGCTCCTAAAAACCAGCTGATGTTTTTAAAATGGCTAAAATGTTTGCAGAATCCTGACTGTAGGGCTGGACGATATGGGGAAAAAAAAAACATCTCAATAAAGTAGAAATTAAAATTAAAAAATTTTTTTTAGATACAGAACTCTGAATTTAATCTCAACTCTTTATTCAACCAACTTCTTACCAAAATTATAAGTTTTTAAAAAAGAAAAAAGAACACGAGCTCTCTGAACTCTTTGAAGGGGGTGGAGTTTGGTTCCTGGGTCTGCGTTGTGATTGGTTGGGAGGATGTAATATTAACCTACATGATAGAATGCAAAAGGAAGGAAAACTGTTATTCTATTGAGCTTTTTATTGACCTTTTTTTTTTTTTTCTATCATCGATATCACCATGTTCTCACCAGAGCTGAAAGCTCAGCAGCTTTGGTTCAGGGTTGGCGCCTTGTCAGCAACAAGAACAGGAAGTGGCTCTCTCCATGTTTAATAAATGGATTTGGCCAGGTCTGCTTGTCCAGTTTACTCTTAAATTAAAAGGCTGATAATATATGAATTATTTTTGCTGCGCCTTATGTTTGCGATTAGCTGACTAATGAGGTTTTGGCCTTTCAAAACAGTTCTAAGGGCCTCAAATTGGCCCCCGAGCCGCAGTTTGGACACCCCTGCATAAATAAATCGTCTCTTAATTGCCGAGCAGCTTTTTGCACGTTTCCTCCGGTGTTTTCGTGATTTGTCTTCAGGGACGAGCTCCAAGTGTTTGAAAATGGAAGGACTCTTTGCCATCACCCTCATGTTGCCGCTGCAGAACATCATTATTCCAGTTAGGGGAGTGAATAGTTTTAGTGCTTTAACAGAGTATCCATAGTTTGTTCTGGTCTCCGTTTGACTATTTTCTTTTAGCACAGTCGGGTCAGTTACACTTCATTTTCTATTCCATTTTATTTATATAGCAACAGTTAACAAAACATGTCATCTTAAGGCTCTTTCCTCTCTAAGGAAACCCAGCAGGTTGCATCAAGTCTCTCCAAGCAGCATTCACTCCTCCTGAAAGAGCGTAGAGCCACAGTGGACAGTCGTCTGCATTGTTGATGGCTTTGCAGCAATCCCTCATACTGAGCATGCATGAAGCGACAGTGGAGAGGAAAACTCCCCTTTAACAGGGAGGAGAACCTCCAGCAGAACCAGAACCAGGCTCAGTGTGAACGTTCATCTGCCTCCACCCACTGGGGCTTAGAGAAGACAGAGCAGAGACACAGGAAGCACAGAAGCTCACATTGAACCAGGAGTACTTTCTATGTTAGAGAAGACAGAGCAGAGACACAGAAAGCACAGAAGCTCACATTGACCCAGGAGTACTTTCTATGTTAGAGAAGACAGAGCAGAGACACAGAAAGCACAGAAGCTCACATTGACCCAGGAGTACTTTCTATGTTAGAGAAGACGGAGCAGAGACACAGAAAGCACAGAAGCTCACATTGCGAGCATAAACATGGTTCTGTTGCTGTGAGTCGGACTTGTTGGAGTCCTTAAACCTCCTCTTAGCCGGTGTCGGTGAACTTGTCCAAGGTTCCGGTCGTGAATCCGGTGTTTGTGTTGTTCCAGCACCAAGGAGAGGAGCGACGTCCTCAGCAGCAGTCTGGAGTCCCTGGAGAAGCGGGAGGAGGTCTTGCAGGACAAACTGGGTTCTATGGAGAACCAGCACCAGCAGGACGCCAGCAGGTTGAAGAACCAGCTGGACCAGGCCCAGGCCCGGACACACACGCTGCAGAAAGAGGTACTCGGCCGTCTCCGCGCCGCTCCGTTTAGCGTTTAGCTTGGACTTTCTCCCAGCCGCCGTCAGCTGACCGCTGTGCTTGTGTGATGCGCGCAGTACGAAGACACCCAGACCCAGCTGCTGGACCTCCGTCAGCGCTACGAGAAGACGGAGCAGGAGAAGCTGAACATCCACCAGGAGCTGGAGCAGTGTCGGAGCAACCTGAAGCTGCTGCAGGACAAGACCAGCTCTGTGAGTCCAGTCCTCAGGCTTAAAAAGACCACAGATATCACATTTATTCATTTTTTAGGTCTTTCCACTGTTTTTTTTTTTTTATCTTTTTGGATTTTCAGCCCTAATTTTCCCAGCTAGCATCTCCGGTTATAAACTCTGACGCCAACAAAGGGAGCCGATGACCTCCGACGTGTTAGAAATACAGTTGATGATGATGAACTATTTTAAAACTTCAGACTGTTTCAAGATCAGATAAACTCCACATTTTTCATAGAGTGTGAATGAAAATCTGCTTTAGTTACAGAATGTGATGTTGATGTGCCTCGTTGTTTTATTTCAGAGTTTATTTCTGCGTGTTTCTACTGATCCGTAGTTCTGTAGCAGTGAATCAGCGAGGCGGAGCAGCTTCTTCTTCTTCTGTTACCCCTCCTCTTCCTCCTCTCCAGCTCCCAGCTGATTGTTCTCAGTTTCGTTGTTTTTATGCAACATTGACCTCTGAAAGTTCTGACTGATAGCAGTTTTAGAAAACTTAACCACATCAGGCGCTAAAAGGCCCTGAATTCATTTGACGTGATCAGACTTACCGTATGGTCAAAAAATTCGTCATAAAGAGGGGAAAAAAACATATAAGTCACACCGGACTGTCAGTCACATTTATTTAGTAAGTAATTTCACACAATCCAAGACTAAAATCTGACATTTAATCTGGCAAGGCTGAATAACATGAATGGAGTTAGCATTAGCATAAAAAGCTAGCAGCTCCAACCGTGAAAGTTCTCATCAGAGCATTTCGGTCTAATTACGCCTAAATTAGACCATGAACGTAACGGTGCTATGTGCTAAGCTAACAGTACAACACGGATGTTTCAGAGCTACATAAAGCTCACGTACATCAGTGAAGTTGTAACCCGCCCGTACAACAGAGCTATAAGCTAACGCTAGCTGCTATTAGCTTCACCACACAACGCTCTGCTACGTGAATGCAGACTGAAACAGTGAAACAACATATAAACATGTGTTCAGTCTTTGTTGTTTATAAGTTAATGTTTCAATTAATTTTAAAGTGGCACAGGAGCAGCATACAGTTTTCACAAGCCTAGAGCGCCCTCTGGTGGCTATAGACGGTACTGTTTGCTCCTCGGTTCATGTTGGTCATCATGAATTATCTTTTAAATTTGATATATAAGTCGCACCTGAATATGTCGCAGAATTGGTCAAACTATGAAAAAAAGTGTGACTTATAGTCTGAAAAATAGGGCAGATTAATTTAGTTGTTTTCAGGTCAGTCTGTGTTAACATAGCCTGCAGTAAAGTGTCTTTTGTTTATCCCCGAGTCAGCAGCAGCATAGCGAGTTCTGGCATCAACGTTTAACCTATAGAAATGTTAAAGAAATTTAAAATCGTCCAGTTTTTTATGCTAATATATTAAGAGATCCACTGTAGGAGGTGACTTTAAAGAATGTAGTAGTGTCTTCTTCTGGTGTGTTTTGGTTTGTAGACGTTCAACAACATTCCTTTAGCATATAAAACAAGGTTTCTCCAGCACCCTCTCTGTTCTCCCTCCTCCCTCGCTGTAGCTGCTCCATCCTCCATATTGTTTTTGGTTGATTTTCTGGCTGATTTCTTCTTATCCCTCTCCCTCCCCCCCCCCCCCTTCCTCTAGCCATCCATATTGCAGCCTGTCCAAGCCATATTCATGGGCCTTGTCCTGGCTCTGCTCTACTGGTGTTTCGGCCAGTTGTGGTAGAAAGGTACTCACCGACATGACATCAGTCTGTTCCTGCTGCTCCATCTGTCTCTCATGTGTGGAAGGAAAGTCCGCCGAGGTGAAGTTCTGGTCTGGGCTCAATTCAGGGTCGCAGCTCGTGTTTGGGTCAACGACGGAATCAAACCCCCCGTCGTAACTTTTTTTTAGTGTAAAAAAAGGGTTGAGATGACAAATTTTTAGTGTCCTGATGTTTTCAGACTACAAATTATCAGCTAGGAAGCTGCATTGAAAGGTGGATTGGCAAATATTTGGGGGCTGAAAAGAAATCAAACATTTCACAGCTTTATGATTTTCCCTCCACAAATTCTGGCACTATAATTCTAACATTAAACACTAGAAAACAGAAGCTAGGGATGCACTGATATCAAAGTTTGGCCCGATATCGGTGTCCTATATATCTATCTATATCTATCTCTATATCTATATCTATCTATCTATCGATAGATATCTATCTATCAATAGATATCTATCTATCTATCTATCTAGAGATAGCTATCTATCTATCTATCTATCTATCTATCTATCTAGAGAGATATCTATCTAGAGAGATATCTAGAGAGATAGAGAGATATCTAGAGAGATAGAGATATCTAGAGAGATATCTATCTAGAGAGATAGAGAGATATCTATCTATCTATCTAGAGAGATAGAGAGATATCTATCTATCTATCTAGAGAGATAGAGATATCTATCTATCTATCTATCTATCTATCTAGAGAGATAGAGATGGAGAGATAGAGATAGAGATAGAGAGATAGAGAGATAGAGATAGAGAGATAGAGAGATAGATATCTAGAGAGATAGATATCTAGAGAGATAGAGGGATATCTAGAGAGATAGAGAGATATCTATCTATCTATCTAGAGAGATATCTATCTAGAGAGATATCTATCTAGAGAGATAGAGAGATATCTATCTATCTATCTAGAGAGATAGAGAGATATCTATCTATCTATCTAGAGAGATAGAGAGATATCTATCTATCTATCTATCTATCTATCTATCTATCTATCTAGAGAGATAGAGATAGAGAGATAGAGAGATAGAGATATAGAGATAGATATCTAGAGAGATAGATATCTAGAGAGATAGAGGGATATCTAGAGAGATAGAGAGATGTCTATCTATCTAGAGAGATATCTATAGATATATATATATATATTCCCCAGCCCTGTCAACACCTTAGTGATACGATATTTAAAAAAAAGACTGATTTTGGCCGATACCGATAGTAATGCCGATATTTTATGCATCCTCAGTTGAATCCAGCAGAGGGTCTGAAGGCATTTTTAAAAAGGTAGCATTGAAAATATAAATTCAGTCTTTAAACCTTCAGCTAATCAACATGGTCACACATTTTTAAGCTTGCATCACTTTTTTTGCAGATGGTTCTCAGTTGTCCACATAAACACGACCCCCCCCCCCCCCCCCATGTATACTTCAGGGTCTGTGGTTTTAGATGATGTCAGCGTTAGCGTGTGTTGCATAATGGAAATAAGCCGGCAGAGACGAACCCTGAATTGTGATCAGCGGGACTCTCACTTCACCTCCTGAACTTCCTTGAAGGACTGAATGTCGTCATCCTCATCATCTGCAAAGCGTCTGCTCTGAGCGTCTCTAACCGCATGGCTATCAGCTCCTGTCTCTGATGCAACCGACGTTAAACTCTCACAGCCGGCGGGCTCCCAGTACGCACTAACAGTTTATTTAAAGTGATACCGCCAGGAAATGAGCAGAAACAAAACCCCTCTGTTTCCCAGACGCTGTAAACCCCCTGTTTCAGTTGAATCATGTCTTATTTTAACCTCAAAATTCAGTTTAGTTCAAATTAGAGCAATTTAAGTCAGTCGCATGACTTGTCCTCACGTGAAGTTCTGTTTCATGTCCACCACTCTGTCTGGTGTTTAGGACTGAGGTGGAAGCTAGATGTGAGATCAGTTTAAATTTTTAGCAGAGATGCGAGTTTGGCTCAATGACTTGACCCGAGTCGGGTTCAAGTCACAGATTTGATGACTTGAGACTTGACTTGGTTATATTACTTTACTTCGACTTTATTTGGACTTGAAAACTAATTGACTTGGGATTTGACCTGGACTTGAAAACTAACGAGTTGGGACTCGACCTGGACTTGAAAACTAACGAGTTGGAACTCGACCTGGACTTGAAAACTAAGGAGTTGCAACTCGACCTGGACTTGAAAACTAAGGACTTGGGACTCGATCTGGACTTGAATACTAACGACTTGGGACTCGATCTGGACTTGAATATTAACGACTTGGGACTCGATCTGGACTTGAAAACTAACGACTTGGGACTCGATCTGAACTTGAAAACGAACGACTTGGGACTCGATCTGAACTTGAAAACGAACGACTTGGGACTCGATCTGAACTTGAAAACGAACGACTTGGGACTCGATCTTAACTTGAAAACTAACGACTTGGGACTCGATCTGAACTTGAAAACTAACGACTTGGGACTCGACCTGGACTTGAAAACTAACGACTTGGAACTCGACCTGGACTTGAAAACTAAGAAGTTGGAATTCGATCTGGACTTGAAAACTAACGAGTTGGAACTCGATCTGGACTTGAAAACTAACGAGTTGGAACTCGACCTGGACTTGAAAGCTAACGACTTGGGACTCGACCTGGACTTGAAAGCTAACGAGTTGGGACTCGACCTGGACTTGAAAGCTAACGAGTTGGGACTCGACCTGGACTTGAAAGCTAACGACTTGGAATTCGACCTGGACTTGAAAACGAATGACTTGGAACTCGACTTGGACTTGAAAACTAACGACTTGGAATTCGACCTGGACTTGAAAACTAACGACTTGGAATTCGACCTGGACTTGAAAACTAACGACTTGGAATTCGACCTGGACTTGAAAACGAATGACTTGGAACTCGACTTGGACTTGAAAACTAAAGAGTTGGGACTCGACCTGGACTTGAAAACTAAAGACTCTGGACTCGACCTGGACTTGAATACTAACGACTTGGGACTTGAATTTGACTTGAGCATCTTAACTTCAAATGATGCTCTCAATAACGTAAAGATTTACCACAAAAACAGTAAAAAATAAAGTACTGATCAGCATCGTTTGCTTCCTCACATCCTTCCTTCAGGTTTAGACTTAGACTTAGACTTGCTTTATTGTCATTTTGTATGCACAGAGTGCATACAGAACGAAATTTCGTAAACAATTATGCAGTAATTCCGGATAAAGTGCAGCAGTGATATTGGAGAATAAGAGTTGAGCAGCATTTATAATGCTGGATAAGGGTACTGTACAAATGTGCAAATCAACGACTTGTTAATGACTTGATATTTAAACCATAGGACTTGGACTTGAGACTTAGAGCCACCTCTGGTTGTCAGTGAAAGAATTAGACACATTTAATGATAAAAATCTTCCATGTTTTGACTTTTGTTTTTTTATATAGCGATGACGAACCTCCTGGCAAACAGCTGCATAGCTTCAGGTTATTAAAGGTGTAGACTCTGGTATCTCTTTAAATTATCTAACAGGTTATTAAAGGTGTAGACTCTGGTATCTCTTTAAATTATTTAACAGCCCGCCTCACCCATCCACCCGGTGGCGCTCTTCTTCTCTTCATCCTGTTTGTTTTTTAATGCTTCGGTTTTATTTGGTGCATGTCTCTTTTCTCCATGTTTTGCTGCCGGATTTGCGGGTTAATTAATTTGTTTCTTTGATTTCCTGCATGCTGTTTGCTCCTTGCTGTGATTAAGTTGACCTGCTCACAGGTTTATTTTTGGTTTATTTTTGTTTCCCTGCAGCCATAGACAGTCGTTCTTCCATCGTGTGCTTTCTGTGTTGTTTGCTTTTTTTTTTTTTTTTTTTTTTTTTTTTGGGAACATGTGGATCACTGTTTCCAGTTTTTGCTTTGGACAAAACTGGTAACTGCTCTCACCCTTTTTCTGCTTTTTTATTCTTCTTTAATTATCTCTTCCTCGTCTCCTGCAGTCCCAAAAAAATGATATTTGTCCAGTTTTCCTTTTTGAATTTTTAAGTTGTTTTTCGTTCGGCAGGTTTATTTGCATTCCTCCCTCTCATTCGGCCTGTTGCTGTTTAATTCCCCGCCTCAGACGGGTGAAGATCTCATTAATAAACCGCTTCTCCGTGTCGTAATGTTTTCTGAGCGCTGTCTGTTCTCAGCAGCCGCACATCTGTTGCGTGTTTGAGTTAGACGACGGCAGAAGAAGCGAGAGGTTTGACTCGGACTTGAACTGCATTCGCGTATCCGTGATAAACGAGCCGGACCTGGACGACGCGGAGGTGCGGATAGAGTTTTAACGAAATGCCAAGAAAGTTCAGGCGAGCCGGATCCGTCGTCGTATAGAAGACAGAGCTTCTCCCACAAGGACCAAATATATTCAACATGTTGAACGTTCAGGAGTTTCTACATAGATTTTTTTATTTTTTCTCAGGAAAAATGGGATTCGGATCAGTTTCAGCACTGAAAGCCGATACCTGCAGCTTATTGAGGCGTGCATTTCTTATTTTATATAGTTTATTCACCACAGTTCCCATGCCGACGTCGGTGAACTAGCCTCTCTGTTTTGTTTTTAAACCCTTTATGATAACCTGGAAGAAATCCAGTCCAGTGTAAAAACAAAGCACACCTTTGTTTCAGCTCCAAGACATTATTTAAAAAAATGACTCGGTTTTTTCTGGGTCCTGAGATTCTTTGACTCCAGCCTCAAGGTTTTAAAAAACAATAATAAAAATACACAATAGTTTCAACATGGTCAATAATACTTACAGACACGAATGAAGGCAAAAAATAAAAAGCTGTCTGTGGAAAAGTAAGTACACCTTCGTTCTGATTCTGGTTTTAACTGCTGATCATCAGGGTTGCAAACAAATGTGGCTCCTACACTGCAAAAACGGATCTAAAAATAAGTTAAATGTTATTAAAGTTAGTGTACTTAAAAGATTATCTGCCAATGGAATGAGTATTTTGACCCTTAAAATAAGATAATTAGACATCCTGCGCTTGAAATAAAATGATTGAGATGAATTGTTCCTATTTTAAGTGGAAAAATCTTATTCCATTGGCAAATCATCTTATTTTCCTGCTCAAATCAAGGACAAATACACAAATTTTAAGAAAATTTTACTTATTTCTAGTTCTGTTTTTGCAGTGTAATAGGTTTGGCTAAAAATGATAAAGAACCAAAGTACATATAGTTTTCCCCATTTCTTTCATTAAATATTGAATTTCCACAACATGCTGGCAATACAAATTCCAGTAATATTATTATATAAATATGTTTCTTATCTCTAGGTTGGAAACTATATTCATTATTTTTCACAAAGATCAGAAGAAAACGTATTTTATCCTTTTTCTTTAAACTTTAAAAAGATAAATAAAATGGAGTCTCTTAAAAGAACATTATCACGTAACACAAGCAGCTCTAAACCATTTTTTTTTTCAGTGGGACTGTTTTTTTTTTTTTTTTTTGGAGGTTTCAGAGCTTTTTGAGCCCGGTCCAGGTGTGCCAGAACCAGACCTGGGTGGAAAGACGTCACCTTGACCTTAACGAGGAAACCGTTGCTCCTCGTTAACCTGGGGAGGCCTAATTGGACTTTAAAATCATTAAAGATGGCGGCTGGACTTCTTACCGGTAGCTGAAGCTCGGCCTGAACCGGGTCGTCAACAGAACCATGATCCTAAGAGTGATCCAGTCAAAGTCCAGTGGGCTGTATTTATAGGCTGCGCTTACTTTTTCACACCGCTTCATCTTGTTGTGACGTATGATTGTGAAATCCGCTTCCTAATTTCTCTCTACAGATTTGGGTTCTGGTAGAACCCGGTCAAGACTCGACCGTTTTTTATTATACCCATGTGTGACCGAGGGTCCACTTACTTTTCTTTACCGTGGCTTACAGTCCAGCAGCACAGAACCATGCGGCCTCACACTGCAAAAACTGAACTAAAAATAAGTCAAATATTCTTTAAAATTAGTGTATTTGTCCTTGATTTAAGCAGGTAAATAAGATGATTTGCCAATAGAATATGATATTTGCACTTAAAATAGGAACAATTCATCTCAATCGTCTTATTTCAAGTGCAGGATGTCTAATTATCTTATTTTAGGGGTAGAAATACTCATTCCATTGGCAGATAATCTTATTTACCTGCTCAAATCAAGGATAAGTACACTAACTTTAATAACATTTAACTTATTTTTAGATCCATTTTTGCAGTGCAGGCGGTGCTGCTCGGCACCGGGTCCGGTCAGGAAGTTCTGTTTGCACACAGCAGGTTCTGATTGGACCCGACCTCCGCTGAGCCGCAGCGAAAACTTATTTTTTTTTTTACCAGAACAAGGAGAAAAAATATCATCTTTTTGGACTGAAACCTTCGGTTCTGACCCGGTTCTTCTCTCTGTCCTCCTGCGGGTGGGTTTTCCTCACGCAGCCGCGGTTCCTCCTCACCTCCTTCCTGTAGGACCTACGGATCTGAGGAGGAACCAGGGCTTTTTCGTGGGAACCCCCCTCTCTCTCTCTCTCTCTCTGGTTCTGGTTCCAGGTAGGAGGTCCGACCGTGGTTCTGCCGACTAACCGGGTTCTCCCTGTTTTTTTTTTTTTCTTTCTGTGTTTTTCCCGTACAGAGCGGCTGGAGCTCCTGGATGCCGGTCGTCGCAGTGATGGTCGCCGTCACGGCCGCCGTCCTCTACCCCAACCTCTCCAAGAGCGGCGCCGCCTGACCCGGAGGACGGCCGCGCCGGCGCCGCCTCGCCTTGTAAAAAGTCCGATTGTACATAATCGTAGAGGGAATGTAACGCTCGTGGTTCCTGCAGAGGACTCGGACACTTCCTGGTTTATTTTTTTTTTGTTTTTGTCATTTTTATTCTGCTCTCTCTGAGTTTGCGGTGGGTGGGTGAGGGGGGCGCTGTGGGTTCTGTCAACGGGCCCGATTTGGCGCCGGGGTGGGGAAGGGGGCGGAGCTTCTCCAGCTTTTTCCTGCTTTCTAAGAACCTTCACATGAAAACCTGCATCTTTTCAAAGCGGTTTGTTACTTTGGGATTTTAGCTTCTCATCTTTTTACTCATCAAAAACAACAAAAAAAACAGCAGATTCTCACTTTTACAGTCGTTAACACTACCGAGCGTCGCCCCCGTCTGGCTGTGAGGCTGCGGGGGGGGTGGGGGGGGGGTCTGAGGCCCGGAAACAGCCGGTTCTGCCGGGCCGTGAGAGCTCGGGCGAGGCGGAGCTGATTTCGCCTCCTCCGTCTAACACCACGTTTTTTTTTTTCTGCTCTAATTCTTCTTTTTTCGGGGAAACTTGAAGCCAAATGATTTAATTTCTTTTCTTTTTTTTATTATTCTTTGTTGAGGTAATTTGTGGGGGAGGGTTTAAGTGCCTCTGATGTAACCAACAAACACCACCAGAGGCCTGCTGGTGTTAAGAGCCGGGAGACGGGGTTTTTTTTTTTTTTTTTTTTTTTACTTCGTCTCAGAGATTGCGCAACGCCTCGTCGCCGTCTGATGACGTCGGCGCCCGGCTTATTCACGGCGCGTAGAACCAGAAAGGCGACGGTTCTGGACCAGCTGAGAGAGAACAACCTGCCAGCAGCTTTTCCAGAATAAACGGAGACCCTCGGCGTCTGGAAGTTAAATCTGATCCAAGCCGGTTTGTCTTTTAACAGCAGCAGCTTTTATCTCTGCTCTGTGGTCTTTCCAGGCCGTTCGGTTCTGGTTTCATGACACCAGATGTGTTTTTTTTTTTTTTTTACTACCTTCCACCTCAAAAAAAATAAAAATAAAAAATAAAAAAGCATCCAAAGCGTTGACTCTTCGCGCTCCGGCTCCCAACACCTCGGGCCTCTGGACGTTTTTTTCTTTCTTAATCAGAAACCCAAACAGTTAACGAGCTCCGTGGGTCGGTGTCATGTCACGGGTTGGACCTTCTCGAGCCGCGTTCTTCGTCATCGTCCGTGTATTCTGTCTCGTCTTCGTGTCGATTTAAAAAAAAAAATAAATCAAAAATAATATTAAAAGACAGCGAACAAATATTCCTGATGTTTTTTGAAGAGGAAAAAAACACTAAAGTTACAGAGAGAATTGTAAAATAAGATGTTAATGAATGACGTGCGACTAGACTTATTTTGTTCAAATTGTTTAGTTATGAGAGGGGAGAGCTGTTATAGAGAAGATGATGTGATTGAATATATGCAGAGAAATGTTTTTTTTTTTTGGAATAAAGTTGTAGCAAAGCTGACCCACCACACCTGCCTGCAGCCTCTTTAATCACCGTATGTCTCTGTTGAAACATTAAAATTAATTATTTAAGTGTCTCCAAGACGTCTGGAAGCTCCAATCAATCTGGACCTGTACTAAAGTAAGTACACCCCGCAGGAGTAAAGGCTGTTATCCATAAATACTCAATGATGGAGCTTATATGGTGTCTTGCAATCTGTAAATCAGCGGAGTACAAACTTTTTGGCTATTGGGCCAAAACTGTTCAATCAAAAGCACTCGGGGTCCAAAAAAAAATGCTTTTTTTTAATAAAAATAACCAAAAATACTAAACCTACCCTACAAAACATGATCATTTTAAGAAAATATGTTAAACTGTATCTAGTCTATTTTATTAAATTAATTCCAATCAGATTTTAATGCACCAAAGTCTGCATTTGAGGTAAAAATAGCTCTATTTATGCTTTGAAATCAAAGCGGGTGTAAAAACGTGCTTATTTAAAAAAGACAAGTGTTTTGTGTTGCACCGAACATTCAATTAAACATTTAACTGTAAGATTTTAAACTTGTCTATAATAGATTTACTCTAATAATAATAACTTTCCATCTGCATAAAGCCCCCAGCGCTGGTCAGCCAAATTATTCTTGAAATTCAGTTTGAGAGCCACACTTTGAACACAACCTGCTGTAAATTTTATTTTTAGTATTTTACGTGATGATTCGTTGGTAAGGTGAAATGAGAAATGAACTGATAAAAATAGACATGGTTTTTAATAATTTTCCTTCAAAAGTGCTATAATTAGTGAAATTAAGTTCACCTGTAGTGCAGTCTAAGGGTCACATGACCTGTCTGTGTAAACTTTATGGGAGAAAAAAAAAAACATTAGAGTTTAAAAAAATAAGAAGGCAGGGTTTGAGTTTGCCAAAAGGCACGTTGGTGATTATGCAAAAGCAGTTCTGGTTAAACGAGACTAAATCTGAACCTTTCAGCCATCAAGGAAAACACTTTATTGTGTCTTCTGAGGGAAATTTTCCTTACAGCAAACACAGACAATGATCACGCACACAGAAAACAATCACATAATTAATTTAGCAACGATAAAATCAGTGAGCATCCACGTACAATTATCAATTAAAACAGGCTGAAGAACAAATGAAGCCTGATAACCATTGATCTGAATAATGGCCTGGCTGTAAAAAAAAAAAAGTTCACTATGAAGTGGGTGATGTGAAGAAATAATTACATGTTCTGCCTTTTGCAGGACTATTTTTTTTTTAAATCTCACTTCCATAATTTTGCCAGCGATTTTTGCAATTTGCTTAATTCGGTTCTTGTTCCCAGACGATAAACTGCTAAACCAGGTGATAAAAGAAAAAGTGAGGATAGATTTAATCAGAGTTGCAGAAAATGCTCAGCAGCTTTTTACACACTCTGAGCTTATTTAATTTATGCAGGAAGTGGAATATTTGAAAATTCCCAGATATTTGTAGGACAGAACTCTCCAGAGTTTCATTTTTAATGAGAACTGAAGATACTGGACTGGATCCTAAAATCTATACACATGTATAGATTTATAAACTGGCCCAAACAAATCCAGCCCCACAGTGAAACACGGTGGTGGCGGCATCATGGTGTGGGATGTTTTTCAGCAGCAGGGACAGTGAAGCTGGGGAAAGATGGCGCTAAATAAAGGGATGTTCTGCAGCAGAACCAGTTTTATTTTGTCCTATTAGTTGTTTGCTGCACAATAAAAAAAATAATCCTGCTTTAATGTTGTCCTCATGTTCTGTAAATGAAATTCAGCAAACAATCCACCAGTTTCAGAGGTTTTTAAAACACACAGCAGGTTCTGAGTGGACCCGACCTCTTCAGTGCTGCAGCCAGCCTACAACAGAACGGCTAAAAGGAAAGACACCAGTGGTCTAGTCAAAGTCCAGTCCTGTCCAGATACTGTCTGCAAACACCCCAGAAGAAGATGGAGAACCGCTGCTGATCAGGTTTTTATTCAACTGAATAATTTGGGACAAAGATTCCAGTTTAATCTGAGGACGCGATGACGAACCTCTCAGAAAAATAAAACTTTCAGCTGTCAGGGAAACTACCAAGTTGCCACTTGTGATATTTTAAATAGTCCGCTTTTTTTTTTCCTGCTTCATCGCTTCTCCTCCCCTGTATGGAAGAACAATCCTGCCACAATTATGAATAAATTCAGAAATAAACAAATTGCTTAATAGATGATTCACACAGCTAATCAGTAGACCAGCAATCAATGTGCCTCTAAATGCAAATTTAATAATTAAACTGAATAACTAATTAACATGGGCAATATTTCAATTTCCATTTATTTAGCGGTTATATTTCCTCTCTGCTCCATTACTCATTTTTATTTTAAACAATTTTTCAATTTTTGTGAGACACAACTTTAGCCCCAGCTTGTGTATCATACTTGGTAAAAATGATTGAGATACTTAAAGAAAACAAGAATAAAGTGTACAGAGAAAAAAGTATACCAGCTAAATTTAGATATAAATTTGATACTTTTATTAGTGATTGAAAGCATTTTTGAAATTTATTTTGTTAAATTTAACGCCCAGTTGATTAATTTTTAAAACTGTTTGAGTATTTCCTTTATTGAGCCATTTATTTGTTTCTGATCTTATTAATTATGGCAGCACTGGTCCTCCATATATTGTGACATAAGCCTCAGAACTGCTGGTTTCACTGAAGCTAAATGTGACGAGGAAGTTGAACCTTCAACCTCTGGTTCTGTCACGAGTGAAGCTGATCGGATCAAACTTTATTGAGCCGCTTCAGTCTGAAAACAGAAGAGGTCAACCTGACTCACTTTGGGGATTTTCCTGTTGATTTCTTCTGTTGTTGTTTTTTTTTCTGTAAAGTAAAGCATAACAGACTATTTTTTTATTTGTTTACATTGTTTTCAAATCTTCAAATAAAATAGAATGTATTGTTTTCCAAGAAAGGTTTTTATACTGATTCTTATTAGTTTAAAGTTTAGCAATAAAAATTAATTTGTGAATAAAATGTGGCATAAAATGTTCATTTAATGGTGAAGTGATTTTGATAGTGGGCAGTTGGTACTAGATTAAATTATATTTTCTTGACATGAAATATATTTTTTTCCCATCACATTTTAGAAACAATTCATACACTAGAAAGAGCTTTTTGTCAAATTTAGAATAACTCACTGGTATTGCTACTATAATCTCATTTACAATCACAAAATGGTTACTGTGACTCAGGTTAACGCATGAAAATCCCTACTGTTGTTCACCTACGTCATATAAATGGTTGCTGTAATTAATTTAACTATTCCTGCATTTATAAATACAAGTTACTCATCAGTGATAAAGTTTCATCTTCTAAATTTTCAGTCAGAATATATCTTAAAAAGTCTTAAACTACAAATACTTCTAAATGTCCTAATAAACTATTAGCATTATGTCACCCTTGTATCTTAAAAAGAAAAGGCAAAAATCAAACACATAGTTGACCCTCTTCAAACTCCTTTTTTACATTTTAAATCCAAATGTTTAGTTTCACTGAGTAATTTTGTGATGAAATAATCGAGCGGTAATATAGTGAATTATAGTAGTTTACATATAGTATTATAAAAGTAGAGTTATATAGGGAGTAAGGCCAGATAACCATATTTGGTTATTTCTGAGAATGTCAAAATTTATAAAAACAAATTTCTGTTTAAATATAGTTAGATATAGTTTTTATTTTGTAAATCATTTTATTTTTTATATCTTTGTAACAGATATATCTAACAAATGTATCTGTTTTTTGTGTATTATCTCTCATTTAAAGTTTTTGATACTGTTGTTTTTGTTTTAATGTTTTGATATTCTTTTACTCAAAGTGAATTGTTGAAAGAAAAATTCTAAAAGGGCTGCATATATATATATATCTTATCTGTATTGTAGACGACTAAATATGTTAAAAATCTGTTTCCACAATATAATGTTAGTTTAATTTATTATTTATTTTTTATATGTTTAACGAAGGTTTCTAATAAATGTATCTCTTTTTTGTGTATTAGATCTCATTTAAAGTTTTTAATATTGTTGTTTCACTTATTTCTAGAGCCGCTAAATATTTTTTCCTTTATTTTATTTTACTCAAAGTGAATGTTCAGAGAAAAGGGCTGATAGGGCTGCATATATATATATATATATATATATATATATATATATATATATATATATATATATATATATATATATATATTTTTATGTATTTATTTATATATTTATTTTTTTATGTATTTATTTATTTTTTCTCCCATCTTACCTGTATTCATTTAAGGCCACGATATAATGTTGGTTTGTTTTTTACTGAAGAGTTTTATTTATAAAAAAAAAAAAATATTCTTCTCCGTGGAAGAACCGGTATGTGGGTGGGGTCATTGAAAGTCGCCGGAGGTCGGGTTGACTGGAGGAAGGTGTAATTTCCGAGCCGCCTTGAACGCGGCAGCGTCAGTAAAGTCTGGCCGAGGTGGAGCGAAGCCTTCAAAGCAGGCTGCGGCGGCTCCGAGGAAACACCTCTGCTCCATTCACGCTTTAACCAGAACCAGAACCAGAACCGAGCCGGGAAGCCAGCGGGAACCATGCCGGCCACAGAGAAGGACCTGGCGGAGGACGCTCCGTGGAAGAAGATCCAGCAGAACACCTTCACCCGCTGGATCAACGAGCACCTGAAGTGCGTCAACAAGCGGATCGGAGACCTGCAGCTGGACCTGGGGGACGGGCTGCGGCTCATCGCCCTGCTGGAGGTCCTGAGCCAGAAGAAGATGTACAGAAAGTACCACACCAGGCCCAACTTCAGGCAGATGAAGCTGGAGAACGTGTCGGTGGCGCTGGAGTTCCTGGAGAGGGAGAACATCAAGCTGGTGTCCATCGGTGAGTGACCGTGAACCGAGCGCCTTGGGCGGGGAGGAGTGCTGCGAAGCTCCGCTGGTTGGCGCACCAGCGGAGAAAAGTCACACAAAATAAGTTTATGAATTGTTAACTTCTTATTTTAATAAAAACTAACATGACGACTGAAAGTGTATTGATCAGTTGGGAGCATAATATTAAAGCATGAACATTTTTATATCTTTGTAACATTCCTTATAAATGTATCGGTTTAGTGTGTTTTATCATTTAAAGTTTTTAATATGATAGTTTTTGTTGTTTCATCTCTTTCATCTTGGATCTTTTTTTTTTTTTTTTAAATAAAACCTAAAACAGCGATAGAAAGTATATTGAATAGGTGGGGAGCATAACATTAAAACCAACTTTTTTTAAAAAAATATTTTTTTCCCTTTTTTAAAGGAGCTAAATCTTCTAAGTCGTTTTTTCTATCAAACCTTTTAACTACATTTAGTTTCTGGTCTCTTTCCTGGTTAATTAGGCCTTTTTCCCCCTTCTTGACTGCGATTTTTCACCCTTTTTTTTTTAATTAAATTCCTAAATCCAAGGTTTGAATCAGTGTTGCGTTCAAATCCAACATGCATGTTTATATCTCTTGCACACACGACTTCCAGATGCTGTTTATTCAGTTTAATTGGCTTCTTAAGGCCGAGGAGGGCGGAGTCTCGCTGCCTGCAGGTGAGACGCATTAAGAAACGTCTGGAAATGATTGCAGGTAAAATGTTTTGAGGGGACTTTGTGGGTTAATGAGCAGACTGGACACACCTGTGGTGGCTCTCTGAGGCTGGCTTCAGGCTGAGGTCAGAATGTGGAGGAACCTTCTGGTGAAGTTTGTGGACAACAATGTAAAAGTTTATTATTATAGGCCGAAAATGAGGAGTTTAACACGAGGGTAACTTCTTAAGCCAGGAAACCCAGCAGGTTGCATCAAGTCTCTCCAAGCAGCATTCACTCCTCCTGAAAGAGCGTAGAGCCACAGTGGACAGTCGTCTGCATTGTTGATGGCTTTGCAGCAATCCCTCATACTGAGCATGCATGAGGCGACAGTGGAGAGGAAAACTCCCCTTTAACAGGGAGGAGAACCTCCAGCAGAACCAGAACCAGGCTCAGTGTGAACGCTCATCTGCCTCCACCCACTGGGGCTTAGAGAAGACAGAGCAGAGACACAGAAAGCACAGAAGCTCACATTGACCCAGGAGTACTTTCTATGGTAGAGAAGACAGAGCAGAGACACAGAAAGCACAGAAGCTCACATTGACCCAGGAGTACTTTCTATGTTAGAGAAGACAGAGCAGAGACACAGAAAGCACAGAAGCTCACATTGATCCAGGAGTACTTTCTATGGTAGATGGTAATAGAGGATGATCTGCCTCCCCTGATGATGTCACAGCTAACAGAAAGCCAGACCAGGTGTACCTTCTATGAAAAGAAGAAATGACAGAGAACAAAAAGCTGAAATAAGAACAAATAATGCAGATTGGAGAGCAGTAGGAGAACTCAGCAGAGTGAGAGAAATAGACCCTGATGTCCTCCAGCAGCCTAAGCCTATAGCAGCATAACTATAGAGGTAGCTCAGGGTAACATGAGCCACTCTGACTAGAAGCTTTGTCAGAAAGGAAAGTTTTAAGCTTGGTCTTAAAAGTAGACAGGGTGTCTGCCTCACGGACCAAACTGTGGGCCTGCAGCTCTTTCTTCTGTTTGCAGAGAGAAGGCTGGAATCAGCAGGTCGGTCCATCACATGCAGCTGCGAGTCGATATGGGCCAGAAAAAAAAAGGCTGATGGGTGCATCTGTGGTGGCAGCCGCCGTTCAGGATGAGACGGCGGCTGCTCACACCATCAACTTGTCAGATTCTTCTGCCTAATTGGTGCAAGCGACGCAAAACCTTGGCCGCGGTTCTGAAGTGACTCCCTAGCTTTGATCTGCGCTGGGTTTCTGCTGCTGTTTGGGAACGTTCTGTTTGTTTGAGCGTCTCCGAGGCTCGTCGCTCTGAGCTTTTTAAAATAAAAGGCCTCGGTGGATCAGATTTGTTCCAGCCTGCCCGGCAGGATTAGGAGCAAACATCCATCTTCTCTGTATTCACGCTCCTCTCTCAGGTCCATTGTGTTCTGCTCCAATCAGATGGCTGAGCCTGCAGGAGGAGCCTGGGAGGAGGTTATGGTGGAGGTACCATGCAGCGCTGGTTCTGATGAAGGGTTGCTGATCCGTCTAAATAGAAAACACTGGGTTGATGTTCTGGTACCGAAGGCCCTCCGGCTGCAGCATCTATGGTGCCTGATTAAAATGGTTTGAACATTCCCACATTTTCAGTCCCTTTTTATTGGACTTTGTCCCAGATTCTCAGTTGGATTTAGGCCGGGCTTTGACTGGACCGATCTCACGCCTGTAAATGGGGTTTACAGGCGTGAGGTAAGAGTTCTTATAAAATGACTCCTTGTAATTTTATGACTTAATTTTTAATTTTACGACTTGATTCTTGTAATATTCTGACTTTATTCTCACAATTTCCTCCTGAAAAAATGGAAGAATATCCCTCCTTCTGCCAAAAAGAGGTCACCAATCTGTGGTGCTGTTATTTTGGGGGTCGCAAGGTGAAAAGTTTGGGAATATCTGATATAAACCATCCCAACATGTTTTCAGGGTTTCCCTCCGTTTTTCTAGATACATGTTTGTAGTTGGAACTCATCTTCGTCATTTTCTGTAAACTAGAATATGGGTCCGGTTAGGTTAATTTTTCAGATTTAAAAGTACCTTTATTGTTATATATATATAATATATTAGATATATATATATATATATATATATATCTAGATATATATATATATATATATATATATATATATATATATATATATATATATATATATATCTATATATATATATATCTATACTATATATATATATATATATATATCTATATATATATATATATAAATATAAAAACCTTTTTAAGCAGGAATTAAACTTTTTTTATTAAGCCCATAGTTCTTCATGAAAATGTTTTCATTGGTCTGATAATAATCTTAAATGTTGTGTTTTTCATCATCTGGAAGCAGAAAGTCATAATTAACAGGCATCAGTCTGTGTATTTAATCTATTTAAACTAGAATATTGCTAAAAATGTCATTTTGTTTTCACCAACCAACTCGGATGGTTTATTGAATTGATCTATATAAAATATATTTTTTTTAAATTAAGATGGTGGGATAAAATGGGACCCTGAGGAACGCCTGTGGCAAAATGAATAAAGCTGTTCAGTTGGAAAAAATAAAATCTGGCACCAGTTTTAAGGTATTGGTTTGATTCTGGGAGAATGCGGCATTTTAACCGACAACCTTTAGGTTTGACTCCAGAACTTTGCCTGGGTTTCTGTGCGCAGCAGTTTTACCGTCACTGTCAGCTCAGATCTGACTGTTGGTTAAATTGCTTTCCTTTCCCTGTGAAGGCGTCCTGTCAGCTGCCTGATTTTTATTTCTGTATTTTCTGCTTTAGAGAGATGAAGATGATGATGTAGAATGTCACGGAGGGAAATCATGCGTCTGAAAATATTAATGGTTTAATTGTGTCTGCCGATAACGTCGTGTTTTGCTGCTGCTGTGTTTGACCAGCTGCTGATGGACCTCATCAATTAACGCGTTTCCGTGCTGATAAGCGCCGTGTGGCGAGGAGCGCCGAGGGCCTCGCCAAATCGTCGCTGGTCGCTCTAACGATCGCCTTCCTGACGGCTGGTTGTAAAAGTGACAGAGCCAACATTTACTGTTCAATCAATTAAGACCCGGCTGCAGAGTGACGCAACATGCTTTGCTGCAGAGGTTGGAACACGCAGATATGAGCCATAAAGCTGCTTATTGTTGCTTATTTGGTGTTTAATGTAGTAAATTATCACTAAAATCAGGAGCTGACATGTGGGGGGGCTCCAGAGGGTGGAGAAGCTGTGCTGGAGGTACGGTTGGATGAAGGAATAGGGTCAGATGATATGGGGGGAAAAAGGCATATTGATAAAATAGAAATCATATTTATTGATAAAATATGTTTTGAATTAGCTGATAATTAAGTGCAGCTCTGGCCATTTTATGCTGTTGCTTAGCAACCCATTATAGATAAAGGCTCAAACACTGAATTCAAACTCAAACCTTTTATTCAACCAACTTTTTACCAAAACTACAAGTTTTAAAGGGAAAAAAAGAACGGGTGAACTCTTTGAAGGGGGCGGAGCTTGGTTCCTGGGTCTGCGTTGTGATTGGTTGGGAGGATGAAACGACTGTAATATTAACCTACATGGCTAGAATGCAAAAAGACGGCAACGTTTTACTTTACCGAACTTTTTTTATTGAGCCTTTTTGTTCTATTATCGGTATACGTCTATCGATCGATGCGTATTGTTACTGAATTATCGTCCAGCCCTATGAAGGGAGGCGGTCACGGCGGCTGACTTGGACTTCTGTAGCAGTTTGGATCTCCTTCAGAAAGGTTCTGCTGTCTGGTTTGATCCGCAGCTCAGCGTCTCTCCAGCTGGACGAGCTGAAAACCCAACAGAACCTGTCGGTGTTTTTTACTCTGCAGACCTGGCGTGTTGTCTGAAAGGACGCGTCTCTCTCTCGTAATAAAACGCGTCTCATGTGTCAGAACGCCGTTGCTGTGACCCGGTCGACCTGAAACAAGCCTCTCTGTGGCAGGAAGAGTCCTGGTAGAGGTGACTGGTACCAGCAGTCCATCAGATCCTGGCAGCCGTGCAGAAAGGTGCGTGTGAAGGAGAGATCGGTCTCTGTCAGGCTTTTCTTTGGTTTGGGGCCCCTGAAGGAGAACTTTAGCCGTTCATAAAGACTGAAGCATAAAGAAGGAATCCTCTCAGTAAATCCTGCCTCTAAAGTGTTGCACGTTTTCAAGGTGGCTTTTGCTTTCAGTGTCTGCTGGGAAATCTGACCTTGGAGATCCAGTCATTTTTGTTGATTTATATATATTTATCCCTTCGCTGCAAACCTGCCATCCGCCATGCATCTACCTGTTTCTCCTTTTGGATCCTTTCCTCTCAGATTTGCTAAAATAACGAACTTCCAACCCCAACTATTGCTGAATGAATCTGTTCAGGGGAAAAGTTGAGGTTTGGTTGCATTTGGAGGCTAACTTTAGAAACCACTGCTGTAATCTGCACAGCGCTGGCTGCCAGAGTTATTTGTTACAATGTCGCTTCATGCATGCTCAGTATGAGGGATTGCTGCAAAGCCATCAACAATGCAGACGACTGTCCACTGTGGCTCTACGCTCTTTCAGGAGGAGTGAATGCTGCTTGGAGAGACTTGATGCAACCTGCTGGGTTTCTTTAGAGAGGAAACTTTCTCACCAACCTGGAGGATTTAATTTAATTTGACTTTGGAAAGAGCCTTGAGATGACATGTACCATGAATTAGCTCTATATAAATAAAATTTGAGTTATTTAATGCACTGGAGACTTAACCAAAGATTCAAAGCACGCTTCCTTGTTTTTAAAATGACTAAACTCATCTGTTTTAGCTCCTGTCTCTTTAAGATGACTCCCAGTAGACCGTCTGCACCACTAATTGGTGCTTAATTGAGAGTCTTGGTGTTTTGAGACGTGCCAAGCCAGCTCCTCACGGTTGACCGTGGAGGAGTAACAGAAAAGGCGGCTGGATTGTAAATGAGGCGTTTCAGGCGGCTCAGAAGTCCCGTGTTCAGTAGGAAATGATGAGACTCTACAGGCTCCAACATGAGCTTTAAAAAGCCGAACGCGTTGAAAGATTGACCGTGTGACGACAGACTTTACTGATATGATTGCGACACCATGTGTGCATTAGCTGCTCGGCTGGATCTTGGCCAGCGGCTCGCGCTCTGGGCGTGTTTCTGTGTGTGAAAGGTGTGTCGTCTCTGTTGTTGTGCAGAGCTTTGCCACATCGTGTCATTTCCTTTTCCCAAAACTCCTGCAGAAAACGCCCATTTTCTTCCCCCCCCCCCCCCCCCCCCCCCCCCCCCTCCCCACGGCTGGCCGTGAACCTCGTCAGCTGCATGTTGGCCAAAGAAACGACCCTGAAGCGCTCGGCTGGAAAACCAGACGGTTGCAACCAGCTGGGGAAAAATCCACCTTCAGTGTTTGACTCAAACATTAAATTTACCTTTTTTAATTCTGGACAGTTAGAAATCCTGCATATTTCCCCCCAGATAATCGCATCAGAGCCGCTGAACAGTGACTAGTTTCCTGTTATGATCGCTGAAGGTGTCCCTGACTCCGGCATGAGAACGGAGTTTATTCAGGATTCATTCAAGGCTTATTTTGCCCCGTTTCCTCACATTGATCATTACGTTACGTCAGCCGTCCTTTCTGCCCGACTTCTTTGATCTGCACAGAAGCTTCTTCCATCTGTTGTCTGAGAAAGTGTTTATCTGTCTGGAGCGACTGGAGTCTGTTATCGCTGTGAGAACAGGCCCAACAGGACCGGCGGTGCTCGACTGTGACCTTCACTCAGGATTTCTATGAGCTCCGTCTCTTAATGTGCAGAAAGTCGGCCTGCAGCGCCTTCACTGACGCCCCAGGCTGTTTAACCTGGAAGTTACGCTGCTGTTTAATCCAAAAGAAGGATAGTCCTATTAATGAGTTTAATAAGTGACAAATATGTGGGCGCATACATGCAGCTGGGTTCTTGGTCACCAAACACAAATTATTCATTTTTCCTGCTCTGACGGCTCAGAGCCATTGAAACTAAAGCTGCATCGACCAGCTGATCAATATTCACACATCTTAGCTTTGTTCATTCATGCAGTTTGCAAATCTTTTTGTTTTGCATAATTTGAATTAGAAATCAACTGATGCAGTTTTGTTTTTTTTTTGTTTTTTTAGCCAGTACCGATTTTATTCTGATATCAGTTATTATTCTGAATAACCGATACCCTGCTGCTGTTTTTTTTTTTTTTGTTACAGAAGTTTCAAAACTTGCATTTTAAACCAGCCAATTATTGATAACCAGCTTCAGACCGCAGTTTGAAAGTTACCCAGAAAAACAGAGCAGTGGCAGCTGGAAATCAGACAGAAAACTGACACACCGCCGTTCCCTCCTGCACACACAGATCAGCTGAATTTGTTAAAACTACATAAAAAGTTGAAAACATAACCTTGTTGTCGGCACCCGCTCGCTCTCTGCTAAAGAGTTCAAGGCATGGCTGCTGAATTCGCTGAATGAATCATGGATGTATAGACCTACCGATGCAGGTAAAAAACGCAAATATTGGCCAAAAATATCAGCCGACCGATAACTTTGAACCAGATTTATGTGTCACAATTACATTCTTGAGCTGATCCATAGGGGACAAAATGGAAAGTTGAATGGAAGGAAAACAGTAGCATTGCTAATCAGAAGTGCCAGATGTTAAGTATTCTCAATAATTTTTTTTTTTTATTAAATCTTTATTTAACCAGGAAAGTCACCATGGAGATTAATTATCACTTTTTTTTCCTCCCAAGGGAAACCTGGCAAAACATTGGATGTAAAACCTCTTATAGAAACGGCATCCACAAAAACTACTTAAAAATATGAAACTATAGCATTTCTGTAAGTTTGTTTTGTAATTTCTTTATCAGCTCAGTGTAAAATCATTAATAAAAAGGTTATAAAATAAGGTAAAGTGCTTGGTTTATGAAAACCACAGGTGAGCGCTGCTGGGATTAAAAAATGTCTTTCAGTCAGAGACCTCAGCGAGATTAGATGTTTTGATATTTTTTTACTTGTTTCTAGGAGAACCCCTCGGTGACCTTCTTGTAACCACCGCTCGGTATTTTTGGTATTTATATTTCTGCTGGTCTGGACTCTGAGGGCCCCATGCGGAGCAGCGGCTCTGACTTCATCCTTCGCTTCCTGTCACACGTTAACCGACCGTCGGTCCAGAAACCGCCGTTGCCATGGCGCTGCGTGTAAACACCCGCCTCCAGCCCGCCATGCTGGTTTCAGGAAGTTCAGACTCCTGTCTTGTCACATTCTCATGAGATTCACCTGGAGGGTTTGACCTCGGAACGTGTCAAGAGTTTAAGTCGGCTTTAACAGATCTTTATCTCAGCCAGAGCCAACAGCCGGAGCAGGACGAGGAAACGGGGAAAAGTCACTGATGCTTCATTCACAAGCATGTTTGTTTTTGTTTAAGTTTATTCAAGCTCAGAGTATATTTGCAGTAAAATTATCCAGAGTGATCTGTCCTGTAAAGTGTTTTTTGCAGCTCAGTCTGACTTTAAAACTGTAGGATAACTCCAGTGCAGAAGCGAACTCAGGCCTTTATGAATCACTGCATCTTACAAATTATCAAAGGAACCCTTTATCTCCACTGTTGCATTATGAGAGCGATCCCTCTAATCTAAATTTGCAATCTTAAGTCCTTTTTTTAGGAGTTCATGTTTGGTTTGTGGGAAGCAGCCTTCGGATTAGTTTATTCTCAATAACTTTATGTTGGAATAGTTTTTCTATTATAACTTTTGTTATTTGGTGGGCATTTATTTTTTTCTCAAGTTTGACGCTCACATTTCCTACCTGCCATTGTCCTTTAAATGCACCATCGGCACATTTTGGAAGCTGCTTCGGTGAGTATTTAGCTGCCGTGTCTCTGCAGTTCCCCTCTGAGCCACAGGGGGGACGCGGTCAGAGCCGAGTTTCCTAGTAGGTGTGAAGTGGGTGTTGGCTCTGCTCCAGTGACAACAATGAAGCTGTTGTTTGCCCGTTTCAGCGATACTGGCTTAATCACATGGCCTATACTGCAGCGATTGTTTTCTCCCATCACCGTGGTTGTAGATCTGAGCTTTCTGAAGGGTTTCTTCAAGGTCAAGTGGCCTCATTCAGACCCGTTTGCCAGATTATTGAACCCAAGCTTTGCATGAAACCCAACCAGCAGCCTTTTATTTGAAAGTGTAGAAATCAAATCCAGGTGTCGGATCATGTAGAAAAGCATCTGTCTGGTTTTACTGCTAAATCTTAATTGTTTGCGAGCTTGTCCATGCAGGTGCAAAATGTTTTAGTATTGTGAGCCTTTGTGTGGTATTGGTTTGTCATATTTAATGTTACTGGTTAGCGATAATTACATAAAGCTTTGGACGTTCTTCTACTTATTCAACGCAATTTTGTGCTGGAAAGTTGTTTTAAATTGATACTCTACTGGTGGATGAACGGATGTGGGCCAGAGGACTGTTGGATAAAGACCGAACCTCATCCTGCAATTCAGTGGGTTAGTTTTTTTTTTTTGGCAAATATGACCTCTAGAAGATATTTGTGGACTTCATGTTTGAGTTGATCATACTCTGGGTCTAAATTGGATCTGGAATGAATTTTCAAATAAAGAAAAAAATCTATACTAGTTTTGTTAAATTAGGCCCATTAACTGTAATGTGTCTTTAGATCCAATATAGTAACGCCGTCCGTTGAAAAAGATTTAAACTAGTAAATTAAATTGTCAGACTTTGGTACCCAAAATCAGCTGAAACCAAAAATGAACAGTCTGGACAACATTGCTGTGGTTCTGGTGTACAGTTTTGGTAGAAAATATTTAATGTCCCTGTTACCCTGTTGGCTAGATGCTTTCTTGTCTGAAGAAAAATAAGCCTCCAGCTCACCTTACTATACAGTAAACTGTAGCTTACAATGTTGGCTCAAGATGAGCCGGGCTGCTCTTCAGCCGTCACACCCTGTAAGACGGGAATGTGCTCTGCTCTACCGCTGAAGAATCTGCTCAAATATTGCAACAGCGAACAAATAATAGCTTAACTTGAGCTCTTGCGACATTATACAAACGGTCCATCTACACTGAAGATGCACTCACCTCAGCATGCTGGATGCGTGAAACTGACGGCTTGTCTTACTATCTGCTTGGCTAATTAACATCTCCCCGCTGGGGGGGGGGCGCTGATGGAGTCACATTTTGTTCCCAGTCAGTTGATCATTGTTCAGTTTCCAGATGCAGCAGAACAATGAATCCCACACTACTGATCCCAGAATACCTGCACTATTCAGTACAACAGCACCGTGAATGCAGTGCATGCTTCAGACATGACTTTATGTTCCTCAAAATCTTATTAATTTTGATCATACATTGAATGCTGGAGACGGGCACCAGCACCTCTACGCGCCCCCCCCCCCCCCCCCCCCATCCCATGTCCTGGCCACCCCACTGGCCAGTGTAAATTGTTGTAGCATCAGTTTAGCATTTAATCCATTATGCACAGCCAGCAAAGCAGCCAACTTCTTGACCTTATTTTTATCTGCCAGAATCTACTTTCCTCTAGTAATTGTTTTGTTTTTCAATAAATGTACACCTAATATTCAATATAATTACACATAACAAAAAATTGATGTTCAACCCAAAATAACTGTACTGTTATTGGTCTATGCATATTAGAGCATTAGTAACATTAAACATCTAACAATAAACCAAAAGATGTTAGTAGGCATTTACTTAAGTCTTTAAAATGGTTTTCTACAGACAGCGTTACTACAACAGTATAAACTCCTGAATTTATGGCTTTTAGTTTCAGTGTACCACCCAAGAGTTTAAATGGCCCCATCTGAACGCCCCCCCCCCCCCCCCCTTTCTGGAGGCGCCACTGCTTGCGACCCCACGAGGGACAAGCGTGACACAGAAAATGGACGGATGGATATATAGACCCAAATATTTTTGTCTGTTGGTACGTCAGCAAACATGCCAACAAGTATTAAGTATCATTGTCTAGTGAAAGAATTTTACAATTCAAATTGAATTTAGACCAATTAGAAAATGCAGATAATGGGAACGTTTTTATTCTGAGCTTAGGCCTCTCCAGTGTGCAGCAGCAGTAAAACTTCACTGTTCAGCAGATCCGTTTCCCTCCGGCTGGTTTTTCTGCTGCACTGACTCAGTTTGTGGAAAACCGAAGATGGTTACACTCTCACAGAAACTGAGCTGAGCTGAAACCCGTCCGGTCAAACTGTTGTTTTTTCTTCGCTCTAATGAAGACATGACAAAGAGGGAGGGAGAGGCGAGGAGCTGTGTGTACGGGGGGGGGGGGGGAGAGAACACACACACAGAGGAGTGATTGATAACAAACTAGAGAAAACCTTCTCAAGGTCGGCGAGAAGCGAGGCACATTCCACCTGTTGTCCCAGCAACGCTGCTGATTGGCTGGGGAGGAGCTGTGTGTGTGTGGCTGAAGGGGCGGTTCACCTTGGGTCCAGAGCCGCCGCCGCCTGATGCATTCAGGTTCTGTTGGGGGGGGGGGGGGGGAAAAACATGAAAGCTGGAAATTAGCCTGTAGTGGGACGATTTAATCAGAAGCACAGTTACCACAATGGAGTAAAATGTTTTATCAGATCATATGATCAGAGGGCAGCCTACCGCAGACCAAGAAATGACGAATTTAAAGCTATATAGCCACGTTATATGCTTTAAGAAAGACCAAAAATCGTTTGATCTTGATAAAATGAGGTTAAATAAACCAAGCCTCCATCTTGATGGTGTTTTTAAGTCCTTTTTGAGCTGAAAAAAATAATTCTCTCTCGAGCACAATTAACAGATCTAAACAGATGTGGCGCCATCTAGTGACAGTATCACAGAATTATCATAATGCCGGTTTGCTTAATTAATAAATCGATTGTAAATAATGCTGGACTGAGCCTGACTCGCTGCAACGCCTCACAGTAAAGCAGCAGCTCGGCGTGATAAAGACCAACGTTATTAATTAAATAAAACGATCTGCAGCAACTTTAAGAGCCTCATATCAGAACATTTACTCATGTCAATCAACTCTGCGTCACATCTGAGCCTCGGCAGGTTTAGCGTCCGCTTCAGTGAACACCAACGTTCAGACTGGATTCCCAGAGACATTCCGGGCTTTTCCCTGTTGGAATAATTTTTGTTTTGCGTTTTTTTATTTTATTTTTTTCCACTGGATCTTAGACCATTCTTCATTGTTTCGCTGGGAGATGCTAATAGCCGTTAGCCGCTTCCTTGTTTTATCCCCTGCTGCGCATGCACAGTTCGTACTCCTGTTTAAAATCGCAAATAAACATGAAAGGCTTTATTTGGTAAGAATTTGTGCAAAGACAAAAAATAAAACAGATATTTCTGTCTCATATTTGAGAATGAAAAACTGTTTGTACGAGGATGTTGTCTTGATTTTTGTTTGTTTGGTAAAGTGAGAAGCGCTTCAAAAGGAAAGTTATTCTTGTCCCACAAAGCAATACCAGATGTTTTATTCAGCAGAAACGCTGAGAGGCATGACACTAACGAGGATTAATTGTGAAATAAAGATTTCTTCCATGTTTTAACAAGTTCACATACAAATGGAAGTTTTGCCTCCCACCCTTTTTTTTGGAATCTTATCTGTTTAAATTGGATTTATAAGCCTGTCATCTAAGCAATCTGTCTTTTGACGTGTCATTATTTGACGGGGGTCTTTTCACATGCTGCATGTTTCAGTTCTGCACAATATGGCGCCGGACGGTTGTTTAATGTGATGCTCCGCAGCTTGATGAATCGATGCAGGCCTGAGGGCTGTTGGGCGAAAACAGAACCTCAAACAGCACCTCTGAAAGTTTGGAGGGTAATGCTTATTTTAATCAAGTTTGACGTTTAAATAATGTTGCACAACATTTGCAGACTGCATCTTTCAGCTGTCCAAACTCTTGGGTTGAATCTGGAATAAATTTTCTGCAAATGTAATGTTTTGATATTGAAATAAATTTTCTTTTAGACCAAGTAAAGATGAGAGGGGGGGGGAAATGAACAAAAGCTTTTACTTTTCTACATTATACCGGCTTTGTTTTAGTTCTGTGAAGACTTGATTGATTAAAAAAAATATTATTCATCAATCAGAAGTGAAGCATTCTGTTATTGCAGCCGACAGATGAGCTCTGCAGGATGGAGGCTCATTATGCACCGCTTTTAAAATCATAAATCTCCTTTTTTAGTTATCCGAGCGAGATCTCGCCGAGTTGTTCTGCCTTTCTGAAAGAAAAGTTGTGCTGTTCTTTGCTCGGAGGAAAGTTGCATCATCATCCTGAAAAATGGCCTCGTCATCACCAAAACTGCTCTTGGATTATTGGAATGAATGAAATGAGTCTGTCGGTAGTTTCTGTAGAGGCAGTGATGTCACCTGGCCTGCAGCTTTCCCAACACGCTGCCCCATAATCATCACCGGCTGCAAATGTTCTGCTTGATTTCAGCCGGTTTCAGTCAGACGGTCCCGTCTCCTCGTTTAGCATTTCGTTTCCAGGGCAGACGGCGTTGAGTTTTGTTTAAATCAAATTTCCAAACAAAGTTGTCTTTCTATTCATGGCTGGTTGTATACAACAGAAAACTCCCTATTGCACAATATTCTCGTTAAAAATGAATCAATGTTCCGTTGGTTGGAGGGGAGGAGTTCGAGTTTTTTTTTTTCTTCTTTGCATTCTCGTCTGGTTGGACGTACAGTTCAGACGGAGCAGAAAGGATTGAAATAAGTTCTCCAAGGCGTTGTGTTAAAGGCCGAGTCTGTTAAACGCTGGAGAAATGTGAAACCGTGGCGCGTTGCAAACTTCATAAATTGTTTTTGTGTCTTTTGGGAACCGAAGCCATTAATATGTAGAATCTGCCTTGAATCTTTGAAGGTCTCAGTCTCCATAAGTCATGGCTGACAGGAGGTGTTTGTGTTGGCCCTGTTCTCACACTCTGAAAGCTCGCAGCTCTTTTTTTTTAATTTTATTTCCCCCTGCTAAAACATGTTCTCGGCTTGGCTTGTTGCACCGTTCCCTTTCACTCCTCCAGCAGAGAAAAGCTGGTAGAACACGCTGTAAACATGGGTGGCCCAGATCCTGATCTCCTGCTCCTTTTTTATGTCCTAATTGCCATCAGATCAATAATCCCAACCAGATTTCAACACAGGCCGCTTGAACGAAGGTCTGGACTAAATAAAAAGTTGAACTTGACAAACAGGTCTGGGTAAAAGTTGTGCAGCTCGAGGCTTAGCTGCCCACCGGGGGGGCTTAAAGTGGCGTCTGAACAAAGGGCTCATTTAAAGGGAAAACACCGAACAGCTTTCAGGCTGTTGCTCTCGCTGAAACGATCTGTGCCGGCACTCAATTAAAGCCATTACGGCACAAATCACTGACAAATGTCCCTCGTCCTTCAGGTCTGGTCTTGCAGTAGGTTCCTGTGTTCAGTCTTTGTTCAGTAAATGCATTTAAACAATCCCCCATGATTCATGGTGTGAGCATTTTAAAGTGTTCTTATTTAATTTCACTTTTAATTTGTCAGCTTCAGTAAACCGTGCTGTGTGTGTGTGTGTGTGTGTGTGTGTGTGATTGTCGGAGCAGATAAAACCCTGAATACATTCAAACTGATGGCATCTTTTAAACTCCTGAGGACAAAACTGAATGGCATTCCTTACTTAGACACGTGGTACCGTTTGGCCAAAATCCTCACTGAGGTGCGACTGAGCCCAAACTCTTAGAATTTAGAAAAGATCCCGGTTGTGCCACCAAACGTGACTCGATCTGTCTGGATAGAGCGGGTTACGGCGGCTCCTTTCATGTTGTTTAACGTATAAACAAGTGTGTGGACATGCTTGTTTGTCTTTTGGTTGTCCCCGGGACTCTCAGGCTGGCAGATCGTGGTTTGTGTGAAAGAGACGCAGGGCTCAGTGTTGCTGCTGCGTCGGTAACCTGAGAGAAGCCAGGATATAGACTTACAGACCAGCACCACAGAAAGTTTCTTTGTTTGGTTAACGTCTAAAACGCAGGAGCTTCATGACGAACAAACGTCGCCTGTTGCATGCCTGGAGGAAACGCTACACTCGTGTATTGTTCATTACTAATAAAAAAGGTTTGTTGTGGTTTCTGAGAACCTCTTTCTTGAAGGTCTGTGTGTTTCCTCTGCGGTCCAGTCTGAAATTGTCCAGCACAGAAGACAATCAGCAACAGCTGCTGATTTTAAAAAGGTTTACATAAATCGTTGTTTAACCCTGAGACCTGAAGGGTTTTACATGTTTTTTCTGGATCAACAGCACCTGCTTAAGAGAAATAAATTACCTCAATGTTCTGTCACAAAGTTCTGGAAATGTTTGACTCAGCACTTTTTAATTGTTGTACCCCCAAGGATCAGGATGAGGAAACATTAACTTTAACGGTATTTGTGTATCGCCTATGTAAGCATCCATTTCCTAAATTAGATTGATCAGGTTTAATTAAGCCCAGCTGGTGTGAAAAGTTGCATTTAAAGCAAACCTTTGGGAACATTTTGCTATTAACAAAACTTTCTGGGGTTAGCCACCTTCTATAGAGTGGCATACATCCGTATCGGTGAAAAGTAATTAATTATTTTCCAGAGGTAGATGCAGTGAAAACTCATGGATCAGGACTCTTCAGGATTTAGACCAAAAATTGTCTTTTTTCCAAGAGCATTGGCCACTTTAAATGTTTGAGTTCTGTTAGATTACTTATTTTCTTTGTTTTAATAATCCTGTTCAGTGTTTTAAACTTTTTTTTTTTTTTTTTTTTTTTTTTTTTTTTTTTTTTTTAAATACTGATGCAAACAGCAGTTATTGGACTTTTTTTCTTTAAAGGCAGCTTCAGTTTCCAAATATTTCCAAGGTATTTTTTTAAAGCTGAAATCTTTTGATTTCAGCTTTAAAAGATTTTTAGTAGCTTTTAGTAGCTTTTTAAAATGTTAAAATATTTTTTTGTGAAAGGGAAAAAGGATCAGCATCTTATGTTCTGTTTGTAAAAGGATGATTCCAGTTTGCTACATCCCAAAGTATTTTCCATTACTTTGTTCAGTTTTTTTTAATGCATTCTTTCATGCAGCCTTTTCCCAAATATATTGTGGTTGAAAGGCATGAGCTGTCTGCCAAACAGCTACTATAAACAGTTTAAAGCAGCAATGTGAAGTATGTCTAAATGAAACCAGAAGTATCCCATTGTAGAGGAAGTAATTGGAGTTACTAAGCATCTTGGTTTTAACCTCTGGCTTTTTTTAGTGGTTCCTGTTGGATCCATCAAGCAGTGCATCATGTCCATAAAATATTATCACACTGAGTGGTGTTCTAGTGGCCACCTCAAAGACTTGAATCCTGCAAAGGCTGCAAGTTCCCCGGTTCAGATCCCACAGACTGCCTCTCCGGGTCCCTGAATGCTCCCCAGGCGGTGGTGCCTTGAGGCAGCTCACTGCTCCCTGGTGTGTGGGTTAAATGCAGAGGACACATTTATTGTTATCCTCAGTATGTTGCAATGACAAAGATGATTATCACTAGTATGGCATCAACATAAAATACTAATCATCTTGGATATTAGCTTAATTGCTAAGTGGTTTGGCTGCTAGTTTTTATCTTGAGTTGTTGACTACATTTATCTGCCAAACATCACAAAGCCAATGAAATACAATTACTAGGATATTTAAAAGTCAGGAACTATGCCAGAAATCTGTATGCATACTTTTTAGGATGAGCCCATAATTAGTTTTGGAAGTAGCCACTGCTCAACGCTATGCTAACTGGACTAGCATCAGATTTTTACATAAAACATTTTGTTCTAAAGGGCATTGAGCATAAAGTATCTCTAAAACAATAAATAACTATAATAGTGAATCATGTATCAGTAAAAACCAAAATGGAAACAGTTGGCAGACTTTTTTTTTTTTTTTTTTTTTTTTTTTTCTTTCTTTTGGATGTGCTATGCTAAATAGCTTCGTGACAACCTTGCTAGCTTCTTAGCTGAGATGCAAGGTGGGCGACCGGTATGGAGGGCTTGAGACCAGTTTCAAGGCCTGTCAGATGAGAAATTAGGTTGAGGCCTGCTTCAGTCTATACATTTTAATATATGAAACCACAAGTCCTTTTGATCTTCACTGTAGAATACCTATTATTTAAATATTTACGCTGTCTAGACTAGATTTATACCATTTGGTGCTCCAAAGTTAAAGGAGCCCACCTGCACTCGAGCTTCTGTGGAGCAAACACCTGCGATCTGAAAGCATAAACACAATCAACAGATTATTAATAAAAGGTTATTAAATTTGCTTTTCACCAACATGAAGATGATGAAATGAAGATTAAAAACTGCGTAGGTTTAAATCTTTCTGCCTTCATCAACAGTTTGCAAGGCAGAAAAGGACGAATTCTCAATCATGTCATGAATATTTTTTATGTGTGGGTTTTTCGAGAGTCTGCTGAGGAAAAGTGCTTGGAAACTGGTTTTGAGGGCAACCTGTCATTTCTCAGCAGACCTTCCTGGTTTTATGAGACTTAATTGTTGTCATGTCGTCTCTCTGTGTGGCTGTGAGACGCGTCTGATGTGGCGAACATCGTCACAGACTCACCTGGATTCTGTCTGGAGACTTGGCAGACATGACGGAGTTGGAGACCGTCACCGTCTGCTCTAGATCTGGTTAATCATCGGTCTGAAAGGGTGATGAAGGATGAACAAGACTTTAAAGCTGTCTGTAGCTCAACTGATTGAGTCACATTTTCCTGCTGTGCATTGTGGATCGTTTATGCATCAGATTTGGACTTATTTTGGTTTCTTCTAAAGGGTCCAATCTTTATCCACTAATCTAACGTACAGACAATTGCATGTTTTAATTTCATTTACCCCTACTTATACAATAAAAGCTAAAACAAATGCATCTGATTTGAGCCTGTTGCTCTTGTGAACTTTATAGTTGGTCGTGCATCTAATCAGATTAAGGGAAATGCTTGGATGAAACTGATTCTAGACCTGGGTTGTAAGTGGGAGGTTTTTCTGCCATCATGCAGCTCTTGCCAAGAGATTGTTGAATGCATCGTGTGTGTGTGTGGTTTTCTGAGATCGCTCGCTCATAGTTACTGTGGTCAACCTCCTGCAGCCTGGCTCGGCTACAAACATCTTTTATTTTTTTCTTGTTTAACCTCATCTTCTTTCTCTCTTACAACTTTCTCCCATGATTGATTAAACTCAGACCAAACCGTTTTTTTCTCTTTTTGTTTTAATTAATCAGATGCATATTGAGGATTTGACCCCGATATGTTTTGTCTCTGCTGAAACCAAAAGAGTTAAAAGCATGCCAGAAGTTGAAAAAGATTCACTGAGAGGGAATCGGATCTCTGTTATGATCTCTGCTTTGTGTCAAACCTCGTTAAGGATCTAAAACGGCCCGTATGTCAGACAACAGATGTTTGCATCGGTGCAGAAAATACCTGAAGCAGACAGAGTTCGCTGCAGGGTTTCTTTTTGTTTTCTTATTTTACTTTTTTTTTTTTTTCGTCGCATTGCCTCAGCGTGATGAAAAGCGGCTAATTTCTTCCCTCCATCCTCCCCTTTCCTCGCCACATGGCGGGTCTGGTTCTGATGACGACACGGCCTGGGAACCGGCAGGGTGAGGTCATGTAGGGCTAAACGCCGCTGGGTGTTTGTGAGCGAGGACGTCATGCCAGATGTTGGTGTGGTAATAACAGGGCAGCACGGCCCCGGCTTGCTCTGCTCTCCTGCGGCTGCTGGTTCTCATTTCTGCTGTGATTTGTTCATCATTAATCATTTATATATTTAAATTTTATGTTCTGTTTAAACTCATTTCCCTTCCTGGTTGCTGCTCTTGCTTCACTCGGATGCAGTAAATCCTCGCCGTTTTCCCAGGATGCTAGTTTTAACTCGACCGTCTAGTTTAGTGGCCAGGAGACGTTAGTTTGTTCATATTTTGGATCCCATTTTATCCACTTTTGCGTTCAGAGCTCGACGTTTCGCCATCATCTGGTATTCATCTCAGTCTTCTCACATTTTAAACCCAGTGTCCAGCAGCCTGGGGGTGGCAGATCCCGTTAGATTAGCTCTCTGATACACATCTTTGGCTAATCCTGGTCACCTTCCAGGTCTCCTAATGCTTTTAAAGTGTTCTTGGTTCATTCGCTTTAAGTCGTTATTGAGGGGGGGTAAATTGAGAGCAAGTTTTTCTCAGCCTTTGATCTTCCTCGAACTTCATCCCTGGAAGCTGTTTGCATCCAACCACAGCCAGATTAAAGAGAGTCGGGGACAGAATGACACAGCCTCTGTATCATGCTTAACCCTCATTACTCACATTAAAGGCCTCAAGACTGCTTTTCTGTCTGTAATCTGGAGGGTTTATGATGGGATACCCCCCCCCCCCCCCCCCCCCCCTTAATATTGCTGCTGCATGACTCATGTGACTCCTATGTGTTGTCATTACTCCAGCAGTGCAGCATGGAGTCACCAGCGGCTGCTGCAGGGAGGCAGTGCCGTCATGATGTTGGGAACTTTGATAATTACACCCTGAATTTGTTAGTCATTGTAAATGAGTTTAAACTGCGTTGGACGCTTGAATAGAGGGATCAGGCTCGCTAAATTATAGGGTTTAGCTGGGCGACGAGGAACTCTGACAGATGTGTTGAAGCTTTTTGAGTGTGTAGGGGGGGGGAGAGAAAGGTCACCTTTTGACAGGTTTTTATTGGCACTTCTTCACACTCTTGCTCGCTGAAGGCTTTCTGTTGCTTTTAGAGGATTACCTGGGTCTCTAAGGCAGTCGCTTTTCCTGTGCGTAATGGTAATTAGAGATTTTGGGGGCCCTCCTCAACCACTGCACACTTTGAGACCAACAAGGGAGGCTGAAAGCTTAGTAAGCAACTAAAAATGTATTTATATAGCGCCTCAAGATAAAAATCAGTAGATCGAAATGAAACAAATGCAGATTTAAAAAGATGGCTTTTTAGCTTGCCTTTAAAAGAAACCACAGAGTCTGCAGATCTGAGGAAGGGACTTCCAGAGTCTTGGAGCAACAGAAGAAAAAGCTTTGTCTCCCTTTGTTTTATTATGGAAGACAATCAGCAGTTCTCGATCACTGGACCTAGTGGGGATGTAATCGCTCAGCGATGTACGCTGGTGTCTGTCCATGCAGAGCTCTCAACGTAAAAACTACCATTTTTAAAATGCACTCCATATTAAACTGGGAGCCAATGAAGCTGCATAAGAAGTGGAGTAACATGACAAAAGTTAGAAGATCCTGTCAGGAGGCTAGCTGCAGCATTTTGAACAGACTGGAGGTTTTGGTAAGGTATGCATTACAATAGTCCAGACGTGCGTAACAAAAAGCGGGAATTAAAATTTCCATCTCAGGATGAGAAACAATAGGGCTAAGTTTAGCAGATGGTAGAAACGGCAACGGACAGAAGATTTAAAATGATTTTCAAGCTTAAAGCCCGAATCAACAGTTATCCCAAGGTTTATAATGGAAGACTTAGCCAAGAGGCCCAAGAGCTTATTTTCTTATCTTTGCACCAGGAGAAGTAAGGTAAAAGATGAGTTCTTCAGTTTTTTTATTAATTAAAGAAAACTCTGGCCTCCAACTTTTAAATACGGGCATTTTAGTAAATTTAGTTTTGACACTTCATTTGTCGAAATGTACAACTGCATATCATCTGCATAGCAGTGATGGGAGATATCTCTTTAAAAGATAACAATATAGGGTGAAGTGGGAGCAGATGAATAAAAAAACAATGGCCCCAGAAAAGAGCCCTGTGGAACCCCACATTGAGTAGGACAAGAAAAAGATCTATAAGCAGACGAATGTCTCTGCAGTGATGCAGCTGGAGAATTTAAAACGCAGTCTCTCAAACTTGGTCTGGGTGAAATTACGAAAGTAAATTCACATCCAACTCTAAAATCTGTTTTATAAATGCATGGAAATCAAACTACGATTGACTAAAAATGGCAATTTTACTTTGCTACTAAAATTGAATAGAAATGCCTTTATTGTCCCACAATGGATACATTTGGGCGTGACTGTGGCAGAAACGTGTAGACGGACATAAAAGTAGGGATGCTCGATTTATCTGCATCAATATCCCTTTTGGCTGATGTTTTTTTTTGTTTTTGTTTTTTTTTTTTTGTTTTTGTTTTTTAAAGACATCAGTCCTGTAAGTAAAACTAGGGTGACGTCATAACAGTTTATTTCCATCTTGTTGCCGTTTGTTTCTGGAGGGGGTTTGCCATGTGGTACTCGTTTGGCCATGTGACCTTGATGGTGATGCAGCGCAGGATTGGGGGATGTTTAGCCGAAGCAATGCCAGTTATGTTTTTGTTTAAATCAAAGTTATTAGGGTAGAGAAATATAATGCATCATCTGCAAAGATCAGTTATAAACCATAACAGCGATTTATCAATAACTGATAAACTAACGATGCACCAATATGAAAATGTGGGCTCATTGCAATAACCAAATGAAAAGCACAGATTACATGTCTGATCTATAACGAGATGCAAAAAAATATTCCTACTTCTGCAAAAAGTATCTTGAAATTGATTATTAAACCTATGAGGATGGTTCATATTTAACCTTTTGGATAAAAACAAAAGGAACACTAAATATTATAGTTTAAGTCCTTGTTGAAATTACTCTGTTTTTGCTCATTAGCTGTTGGCTCATTAGTCAGGCCGTCTGCTCTGGTGGAGCCTGCAGTCAGCTGATTAACCATCACCATAGGTTGCCAACAGAACCATCAAAGCAGCTATAAACTGCAGTCGGTGACGATCGGAAGCCGTCTGGGTTTTTTTCACCACCAGAAACATTTCAAGTTGGTCTTTAATTACAAGCAAGCAGCCACAGGTGGGGGAGGGGCAGCGCTGCGTTGCTGAAAGGACTCTGCAGTTTAGCGGAGAAAACTCCAGACCTTTTTAACTTCGCATTTCCATTAAAAGTTTTCATTTTTGATTGTAGAAACTGTATGCTGGAAAGTTTCTGCAGGTGTTTGTTTTTTTTAAACAACCTTCTTGTACTTTTTTTTTTTATTTTATTTTTAAGTATCAGCAGCCCATGCTTACCTAAAATAGTTTGGTTTTGTTTGCAAAAGTTTATTTAGACTTTCCTTTAACACTGATTTAATCTGATTATTTGTCTAAGCAGCCATCAGTGTGAATCTGATCAGAACCACAGCCTGCAGTTTATTATCTGAGTTTGAACTGGGACTTTTCTGTTTTGGGTTTATGCGTAACTTGTGATTGTTGTTGTTGTTGGTATTATAATGTAAAGATGGATTGGTGTTGGTTTATTCTGCTGGTGTTTCTCACAGACGTTTAGGCCTACCTGTATGCTGAGTGAAGGCTGTTATGTGACCATTTGTAGCAGAGTTGGGGGAGGGGGGGGGGCAGGTTTTCTTTAGTGGGGGTGTTGGTGGGTGGGATGTTATGATCTCATCCTGCAGGAATCTGTGTGTGTTCAGTGGGTTAATCCACTCCCACAGAGACGCTCTGCATCCTGTTTACGACTGCAGGTACCCCCCTTGTTTTGGAAGATATTTCCAGCTCTGACCACAGCTCTCAAACTTTTCCATTTTAGCCTTTTTTTCCCCTCATTGACTTCATGATAACAAAATCTGCGGTTGTTTTCAGCTAAATACTTTTTATGAGAACAGGGAGGACACAAAGGCACGTTTGAACGTAAGGTCCAGGACCTTCACCCTGGAGGGTCTGGTTTGTAATGGCCAAGATTTAGACCCTTCCTGTATCTTTAGGGCAGTGGTCTCAAACTAGAAATTTCTTTTTCTTGACCTTTGCTCCTTTGTCCGTTGCATGTTTACTGAAAGCCCCAAACTTGTCACTAATTGATCCACAGGGAATATAACAAACATCACTTTCACCTCAGACGGCGGACTTCCCGTTAGCGCGGTGGTCTGAATGAAGTCGGTTGCGACCGTTTGCTTCGGCCATACGAGTGTTTTTGTGCGAGTCAGCATTTAATTGTTGGTCCTGAAGCTGAACATGTGCGTCTGTGAGTCATGGCACCAAACATCTGTTGAGGCTGAACTGAATGAGCTAATGGACCCTAAGAGCAAAAACTGAATCACCAGGACAAAGACAGCCTGAGGGCCCCTACTTACTTCTCTAAGTTCTCAGCTGATCCTGATCCTGAAGTAGGAGATTTGAGTCCAACAGAACATGAATTGTTCACAAGATTTATTTCAGTTAATCAAAGCACGTGTAGATCCTTAATCGTTTATCAGCATTAGGGCTGTGCATAAAAACCAATACAAAATTAATACTGATGTTTCTAAACGATTTTAATATCAATATTCTGGCTTTCAATATCAATTTACCTCCCAACCCCTAGGGGGCGTTATTACAGCAAAACCATTACTGTTCTCAGCGAGGAAGAGCAAGTGAGACGAATTTGCGTAACGGCCGACAGGATTTTAGAAGCTCCTTCGTCCCTAAAATCAGACTTTTGGCACATTTTTGGTTTCTGTGATACGTTAAATGCATTGAACCAAATGCACTTTGTTTTCCTGTTTTTTATATTTGTTAAATTAATTAAACAGTGATATATTATTTGGCTGGTTTTGTTGACTGAATGACTAGGCATTAATTTGAAACTAATAAATATCGATATTGGAATCAAATCAAGCTGAGCTATATATCGAATCGTATCGAATCGGCTCCTCCTAGATGATACTCAGCCCTAATCAGCATGTAAGTGAACTCAAAGAAAACTGCATCAAAGATGTATTGAAAGACTGGGAAAAGGTGGGAATTTTCATTTCCGTTACATTTGACAACCACAGGGATTGCGTTCTCAAATTTTACTCAACTATCACAAACAGTAAATTGATTAAAGTCATATAAACATAATTTCTTCTGCATAGTAACCACATAAAGAAACTGCAAAAAGGGCTTGGATAAGATGATTCTTTATTCGGGGGGAATTAGATTCACTGCAGCTATTCTGCACATTAATCAAAATGTGAACTAAAGAAATATTGCAAGGAAAACTCCAATAAATAAATACTGAATCCAAAGTAAGTTGCACAAACATGAACACCGTATAACATGTAAAGAGGATGCAATATTTTGAAGGATTTTTGTTTCAAGTGTGGCGCGTTCATGATCTACATGTGGGTAATAAATCTGTCTGGATGGATGGGTGCTAAAGGCCATTACTGCTCTAGAGATGCACGATTGATACCGGCCGATGCTGGGCCTTTAACAGTTTGGTATCCGCCCTGTAAGTAAAACATGGAGGATTTTAAAAAACGATGTTTGTTTCCCTTTTGATGTTTGGGGGGTGGTTTAGCCATATGAATAATTTAGTCATGTGGCTGACAGGATTGAATGGTGTTAAATCAATTGAATAAATGTCAACGTTGCGGTTGTTTACTGATATTATCATTATTCCCTACAGTTTTAACAAAGTAATCAACCATAAAAGCAGTTTGAATATCAGATATCGGTATTGGTCCAAATTTTGACATCTGTGCTTCCCTAGTAGTTTTTTTTATTTGATTAGGACACACTAAAATCCTTGTATCTGAACTGTGGCTTTTGAAATTTTTTATTTGGTTTATAAATAAGTTTATAAAGGTGTTAACTATGGACTTAATTTGTTAGAAGGCTAAATGTGTGATATGTTCTAAACTAAAAAGCTGATATTACCGCTCAGTGGGAGGCGGCCCTGAGTAAATCTGACACTTTGAAAAGAAATGTACTTTATATTGATAACCTTCCAGACATGAGGAGTTTTAATGCGGGTTTTGTTCCTCCTGACTCATAAAACAACCATTCCTTGGCGGACGGATCATAAAACCATAAAGCGAGCCTCTTTCCTCTCCGTTTTAACTCCAGCACCAGACTGGGATGGGCTCAGAGCCAGAGCAGGTATTTCTTCGGGCGTCTCTCTTCCCGATGAGCTAATTTCCTGTGGCGGTCAGGGTGTGCCACGCTGATAAGAGCGAGGCATTCAGTCCCGACGTGCCTCACCTTTGCTCGCTCAGGCGCTCGGCTTTATCTCGCTTTCCCTTTTCTCCTCAGACGCATTCAGCCTTTCTTTGTTGGTCCCTCCCAACAGAAACCCTCCTGGTTCCTGCTTACCGCTGTTACGTCCCCATGGAGACGCAGCAACAAATCGGCAGGTACCGGCAAAGAGCGTTGGCGCTCGCCAACTGTGTTCGTGTAAATCAGAACCGGGCAGAATGAAATGGGCCTTTTTTTTAGGGACCGGATGTGAAAGCTCTCCAGATGGAGGAAGAAGCTGGGGGGGGGGGTTATAGCCCAGGGTAACGGGTGCAAATTAGTACACAAATGACGGTGAAGTAAGCTGAAGCTTGCAGCTTTGATTTTTTTTTTTTTTTCCTCCCTGATCAGAACCGGGATTGGGTCGGCTCGCTGAGGGAGAGACGTCGCTGCCTTCAGCTGCAGAAAAACAACGCAGCAGCTTATTGGATCCGCTAAAGCTCTCTGTAACGCTTTTTACACAATCACCGCTGCTTCCACAAATAATTTACTACACACAACTCATTAAACTCCTGACCCCTGCGTGAACAATGGGTGGCCATGGTGACGGCCTCGTTACACACAGACTGTTGACGAGGACATAAACGCAGCTCGGTCGGTTCTGAAAACTTTGATCAGATCTTGTCTTTCTGACCTGGGAGAATAAAAAAAAAAGCTGAAGTGGTACCGGTCCAGTTATGTTTCTGTTCACAACAAAAACCGTACGATACCAATGCAGCGTCAGTCCAGTAGAGCTTTGTACCAGGCATTGTGTTTTTATTAAACCTTTCGGAAGAGATGCCGGCCCACAGCATCACAGGCCCTCCGCCGTACGTAACAGTTAGCCTGCTCTCCCACGTATCCTTCCTGTGTTTCATGCCAGACACACCTGGAATCTCATTAAACCTATAGAGCTGGACCGTATGGACAAAACTTACGATATATTTCTTAATTTCGGTCGATACAATAGCAATATAAACAGAATAAAAGCCTCAGGAAGACTGGAAAGAATGGTTGAAACGGATGCCTGTACAAACTTATGACAATTTTTCATGTTTATAAAAACCCACCAATATAACATTTTAGAAATATTTGCTTTCAAAAAATAAAACACAAAATGATATTTGTCGGACTATAAGGCGCACTTAAAATTCTTAAATCTTCTCCAAAACTGATGGTGCTCCTTATCTATGATCACCGTTGTGCTTACTGACTGATTTTATGAGGTACAATGCTCTCATAAATCTGTTAAAATGTGTAAGTACGACTTTGGTTTGCAACGAAGCCGCTCCGCTCAATGGATATTCGGAGTACCACCTGATAGGACCCCTGAGCTGTCTACAAGACTGCCTGAATGTCTAAACTTAGTAAGTTAATTCAATATAAAAGATTTATTTTGGCCTTATGTTAGAAACGGGGCAGTGTAGTCCAGCTACTTTGTCCTCCCTGATAGAGGGAGGACAAAGTAGGAATGATAAGACAGAGACGGATAGAGAGCTGTGGACGTGGAGGAGTGATATTACACACTTGGTAAGAATATTTAGTGCACCTTATGGTGTGAAAAATACGGTACATAAAACCCGGAATGGTAGTTGTGGACAAATGCTGTAATCATAGACTGTAATGTGTATTAGAAATGTCATACCGCCTTTACCGAATACATATATATGACAATATATATTGAATTATTGTCCACTCCTAATTAAACCCCACAGTTTAGGGATGTTTCACCAACCTTCCTGTTCAGTTTGGTTAGCAGCAGAAACTTGGCATCACCCCCCTGTGACCAGTGCTCAAAAGAAACGGGATCCCTTGTGTCACACCATATTTATACCCCAGGGAAACGACTGTAGATTAAAAGGTTCTTAGATACTTTGATCACCATTTTATTTAAATTTTTTAAAAATTGACATGTTTTGTCCTCTCTCAGATGTGCTTAGAGGTTGGATTTAAAACGAATGTTTCAATGAGACGGTACCCGGTAAAAGGAGAAGATCTTTTAAGGCTTTTTTTTTATATACATTCATAATTTTGAAAGTTTTTTTTTTTTTTTTCTTTTGTAAGTGGTAGCCTCAATATATTTCATGTATAAAGTGTTTTCTATCACTTGTTTTTGTGCACAGATGTTTTTTCTGTTCAGTTCTTTAAAAAAAATGTTAATTTCTTTTTCAAAATGACTAAAATCTCATGTATCTTGCAGAATATGTAGTTTTTTTTAATCTATTTTATTTGTTTTCAGCTTAATGTTTTGTAAAAATACTTAACTGAAACAAAATATTTTATTAAAAGTGAGAATTAAAAATCCTCCAGTCTTCAGCTGTTACTTCTCATCCTGGTTTCAGGGTAGAAAGTGTGAACATTAGTGTTTTTAATCATTACGTTGACATCAGCTGTGGGTGGACGCGGGGTTAAAGGTCAACAATGAGAAGTGCTGCTCTCTAGCAGGATGTTTGCTCTTAATGACGCATGAAAACTTGCACAAGTGTGTTACAACTTCTCAGAGAAAAGGAAAGCTAGAAAACCACGTCTCTGTGCGGATTAATTAGGAATGAAGCATAAATGATGCAAACAGCTGGGAGAGAGAGTGAAGCGGTTAAAGACGGGGTTAGAAAATAAAGCAACTGTGGCAGACACGGAGATAATGGAGGGAGCTTAAAAATGCAGGAATCTTGATGTCTTAACTCTCCCTGGAGGCTGTTTAACGCTCTGTCATCATTGTGTCACCATGGGTGCGGCCTCCTAAACCTGAGCTGATGAAACATGTTCGGATCCCAGCTGTTGAGCTGACGGTGGAGCCCAACCGGAGCGTCCCTGGATGGGTCAGAGGATTTCCAAACCGTGGGGACGTGACTCGTTTCTGCTGAGCTCGTCAGTAATCGCTGTCAGAGGTTTGCTTGCAGCAACACGGCTGCACAAACATGTAGAGACAAACGCGTTCAGCGGTCGTAAAGGTGTGCAAACTACTGCCTGGGAAGCATTTATAGTGGATCTCTATTTTATTGGATTCGGTTCGTGTTTTTTGTTAAACGTAGGGAATAGTTTTTGTGGCGCCGTCTGGCTCAGTGAGTAAAGCAGGTGCTCCAACTACTGGTTAGTTATTGCAGTGATCCCTGGTTCCACCGCTGCACGCCTCCTCCCCCACCGTCCCTCTGCACTGCAAAAATAGACCTAAAAATAAGTATTTTTTTCTTGAAATTAAAGTATTTTTACTTGATTTGAGCAGATAAATAGGACTATTTGCCAATGGAATAAGATTTTTGCACTTAAAATATGAACGATTCATCTCCATCTTCAAGTGCAATATATCTAATTATCTTATTTTAGGGGTATAAATACTGATTCCATTGGCAGATAATCTTATTTACCTGCTCAAATCAAGGGCAAATACATTAATTTCAGTATTTTGTTACTTATTTTTAGTTCTCTTTTTGCAGTCTGCCCTCTCTCCTTTTTGAGCAAGTTGCCAAATAATGACCCAAAGTGACAAGAAAATCTATGAAAGCAATGTTTAAAAGTAAATGTGTACCAAAAAAAATTGTAATAAATACAAGGAATAATAATGCATGCAAATTATTGTTCGGTACATTTTATAGTTTCCTTTTAGTCAGGAGAAAAAAAAAATTACAACTGCAAAACTGACTGGAGTTTTGTATGGATAACAATAATTTTACTTGTAAGCGCCTTTCATAAAACTCGAGGTTACTGTTGAGGTTGTGGATGATCTTGAATGTAAACAGAAGGGTTTTGAATTTGGGTCTGAATTTCACTAGAATCCAGTGGAGCTGCTGTAGAACTGGGTTGATGTGGTGAAATAAAGAGGTTCTGGTGACGATGCGAGCTGCAGAGTTCTGGACCATTTCAAGCTGATGGACGAATTGGTGAGGGAGACCAAAATGAAGAGTTGCAATAATCAGTGAGGGAGGTGACGAAGCTGTGAACAAGAGTGGAGTTGGAGTGAGGAGAAAGTAAAGCACTAAGATTGTTAATAATAATGTGTAGATTAAAATATGTAGACTGGGTGACGTTAATGTGAGAAATGCAAGATGAGGAGCTATCAAGGATAACATCCAGACTCTTAACCTGAGGGGAGGGGGATACCATGGAGTTGTCGATGGTGAGAGAAACTGTCCATTTTAGATGATATTGGTTTTATCACCTTTTTTTTCATTATAGGAAATTTGATCTGAACCAAGATTTTCAGGCAACCAGTGGATGAGCGAAGAGGGTGGGAGGATAGAATTGGGTTTACTAGATAAGTAAAGCAGGGTGTCATCTGCGTAGCGGCAGAGCTGAAAGTTAAAACTTATGGACAATCCTGCTATGGGGAAGAAGTTAAATGATAAAAGTGCAGGGCTCCTAGGACACAGCCCTGAGGCACACCAGATGTTAAAGGAGAAGGGTGGGCACAGAGTGTGGCCAGAAAGGAGATGGTTAAATGTATAACAACAAAGACGGGTTAAAAATGGTCAATGTGGTGTTGAGACATTTGAGCAGTGTTGTATAAAGTACTGAAATCTCAGAGTCAAGTAAAAGTATAAGTACCTCTCTAAAATACGACTTTGGTAAAAGTCCAAGTCACTGACTGAAAAGTTACTTGAGTAAAAGTCTTAAAGTATCTGACATTTCCTGTACTTAAGTATGACAATTACTGTAAAAATAGATTTACTCAAGTAATGTAATAAAAAGTATAAGTAAAAAGTAAAACAAAGCAAATGCAATTTGAATGACATTTTTTACATTTTGGTAAACTTAGAAAGTCAAATTCACTTAAAATAACATTAACAACCAAGTGCAGGAGAAATTTAGACCAAGTTTAGACAGAAAATACAACCTTTTTCTAAGCTTTCAGTTTTCCTTCTTCAAGTAAGGTAAGTGCTATGCACTTTAAAATTGTACACAACCAAGTGCAGGTAAAGGGGGTGTATACTAAGAACATGGTTTAGTTACGATGGTTTTGTAACGAGTAACTAAAGCAAACATTGAAAATGTATTGAAGTAAAAGTATGCAATTAAGTTCAGAAATGTAGTGAAGTAAAAGTTATCAAAATTTTATACTCGAGAAAAGTATAAAGTACTCCAAAATATACTTAAGTACAGTAGTGAAGTATTTTTACTTCATTATTATACAACACTGCATTTGAGAATAAAAAGGCTTAAATGACTTTTAATTTATTTTGATATTTAGATAATCCAGCGTACCAGATGTATCTGAATGGTCAGAGGAACTAGTCCCAACATTACTAATGTGTTAATTCCCGCTGTAAAGCATTTTGGACCAAGTCAGCGCTGCAGGCAGCTGGATTTGGACCTTTCACTGATTTTCCTCCAGTTCAACTTTATTTCTTGGCTGTAGCTGCCCTAGAAACCTTCATGTTCCCAATAGCAAAGTTTAGTGATGGCTGTGAGGCCCCTCTGGGTTTTTGGTGTTGCCCTACAGAACGTTGAATTAGTCCATCAGTTCCACACATGTTTAGGTATAAAACTGGGCTGTTTGTGCTTACCGAACAAACAGAGCCATTCCCGATATTTCAGTAGTAATGAAGAAGTTAAAAATGCAAATCTAAAAGAACATTTTAAAATGGAAGTTATTAAACATTGGCTAGTATAATAGTCCAGTAAAACGAGAATCCAGTTTAAAAGTAATATTTTTGGCAGTCCTGACGTCTGTGATTATCGCTGACAGTATTGGGATCAGTTTCCAGTAGGAAGCAGTTTAGCAGATGCTGTCATGTTTTGAAGGTTACGGTGGAGTCGGACCACATTACTGTCTCTGCCGACTGTTGGGTTCAGTTCTTCTGACTCCTCATGAGGAGAGTCGGGTCTTCTCTGATTTTAATCCCTTTGAGTTCTTCTGACTCCTCATGAGGAGAGTCGGGTCTTCTCTGATTTTAATCCCTTTGCAGCCAGCGGGTTTGTATGTGTGTGAAACGGCTCGTTTGAAAACAGCATCTCGGGTTGTTGTGTCTGTAAGAAATTAAAGTGGCATTGAAACGTTGTGAAATCCAAAGTTTTTAGTTCTGATCCGATGTCCGTTTTTCTCTTTCAGACTCTAAAGCTATTGTAGATGGGAACCTGAAGCTGATTCTGGGTTTGATCTGGACCCTCATTCTTCACTACTCCATCTCCATGCCAGTCTGGGAGGGCGAGGACCAAGAGGTGACGTCAGCCACTTCTCCCCCATTTGTCTTCATTTTTGTCATTGTCTTTAAATGGGGGTGTCAGACCACCTTTTAAAGGACATTTGTTTGAAAACGGCACTCATAGTGAATTTGTCTTTTTATGTTCAGTCAGAGTCAAAGACTCCTAAGCAGCGTCTGCTGGGCTGGATTCAACACAAAGTTCCTGATCTGCCAATCACCAACTTCAGCCAGGACTGGAGGGACGGGAAGGCCCTGGGAGCTCTGGTGGACAGCTGTGCTCCAGGTACACTAGTCAGCGAGACGTTTAACGCTCCCGGAGCTCAGGTGGATTTATTTTAACCCTGGGAAAGACAAGCGATGCCCCATAAAGTCATCCAGCAGCTTGGCCACTCTTAATCTGTGGGTTCTGACTCTCTGATGCCCATTTAAGGCAAAACCGGCACCGTTGTTGTTGTTGTTGTTGTTTTAATTAATTTTACAAATAACATTTCTGTTTCTGTAAAAAGATTTCCTATACCAGTAGTTGCCTCCCTTTCCTCAAAAGCTAAACGTCCTAAAAGTAAATTTAATGATAAAATAAACCTCTAATTTTCCTGAATTAGGAATAGAAATATTTACATTTATAGTCAATAATTGCTGAGGTCTTCAATGAGCTGACATGGTTTTTTATATTTAAGCATCATATTTGATTAGATTCACTTTTGTAAATATGACGATTTTACAGATTGCAACAATAATTTAGGTGTGAATTTGTGTACATCTCTAAATTTCTCAATTTAGATATTTCATTCAATTTCCCCCCTAGATTAATTGGTATGTCACATCTTACTACATCTTAGTTTTAAAAAAAATTTTCTGTAAGATAAAGGAATAGTTTGTCTTTTTGTCCAGGCAGTAGCTCAAACATCCAGACCGTAGAACTAAACAGCATAAACTGAACATCATCATTTAATTATTCTGCCTCTTTCAGTCTGAGTCTTTTTGCTTTATGTAGCAATGCAATTATCTTTAATGGTTTCATTCTGCTGTTTTGTTTTTCTGTAAAAAGATGTTTCTGCTCAGACGGCAGCAGATGTGTCTGATCTGAAAGCGTTTGCTTATGTCTGACTGCTAATTAGAGCCAATTAGAGCTGAAACCAACAACATTCAGCCAGACTTTCATGTTTAAGTCATGATTTCTTTGTGATCATGTTCTTATAACGTTTTTTGTTGTTTTTTTGTCATGTATTTTTAAAAAGTAAAACTTGAGAGGTTGTTACTGTGGTTTCCTCCACCATGATTCATCATCACAGTTTGAAATTGTCTGTCCCTCAGGCTTGTGTCCAGACTGGGAGACCTGGGATTCAGTGAGACCCGTGGACAACGCTACTGAAGCCATGCAGCTGGCTGACGACTGGCTGGGCATCCCACAGGTGGGCTTCCTTTTTTATTTTTCACTCACTTTACTGACTGTAAATGCACTTGGTAACATTTTGGTAAACTGATTCATAATAATAGCTTGTTTAAACTTTAATTTTTTATTTATTTCCATTGAAAACGCTTTGTTTGCTCTCTGGTAAAATCAACACTCTGCTTAGATTAACTTAAAGTTTAATTATTGAACCATTCAGCTCCAGCTTAGTTTAAGTTGTTAGAGGCCAGATCTGAGATCTAGTTTGTAAAGTTTTAATAATTTTTGTTCTTGGGTGTTGGCAGATTATGTTTTTAAACCAAGAAAAGGCGTCTCTGCTGTTGGATTCAGGTTCTGGTGGAGAATCTGACCCTGACAACAAATAGAAACATTAGATTAATGCTACGATTATAAAATGTCTGATCTATGTTTTGATTTTGAAGTTCAAAGATGTTCCGGTTTGCCAAAACGATGATGGTCGGTCTAAAGAGGAGAGCGGTTTTAGACGGAGCATAAATAAAATATCTCAGTAACACTAGAGCAGCTGGTCATCTTCTCCATGACCATCCAGTCTGTCCTGCGTTCGTTTATCACAGATCTATACCAGACTTATTTGCACCAGTCCAACCAGGACTTCCTCTTCTGTAAAAACACTTTTCATATTTACAAAAAAAACTTTATTTTGTTTATATTCAAAACGTCTTCACTGAGAACAAAGTGGAATTCCTTGTTTGTGTCACATACTTGGTGATGAAAGCCGATTCTGTATAAAAGATAATTTATTCTGTCATATGAGATCCATTTTAACCATCAGCTTCTTATTTTTCTGCTGAGGGCTCAAAGAATGAGGGTCGTTAATGAACACATAACCTTTGGATTTAAGGTGTTGAAAAAAATGGTATTAGAAGCAGACCAGGAATGAGGAAAATCCCACTACATGTTTTTTACTCAGACAGCATAAGTTTGACATTTATGGAAGAATATGGAGCTCAGAAATGGAAATTGTGCAGAAACACTTGGTTCTGAATGCACTTTGGAAACATAAATGGGTTTCTGGACCTTCACGCTTTCACAAAGATGGTAATTATTGTGAAAAATGGTCCATGCAGAGGGTGTAAAGAGTCTCTGACAGCGACCAGAGTCCTGCTCTGAACCAGGTCCTGATGACGGGGATGTCCTGCTCAGATCCCCTCACCATCCTCTGCAGGACCTGACATGTTGCAGCAGGAGCTCCGTGCAGACTGTAGACATAAACACTGCTCCGTTGGACAGTTTAGTTTCTATTTACTGAAAGTCCTACATGGATATTGTTGTATATGTTAACAGATTGCTGTCCGGCCGGTCGTGATTCTGTCCGTTAAGCCTGGCCTGATGTTTCTGCTCTCCAGGTGATTGCTCCGGAGGAGATCATCGACCCCAGTGCAGACGAGCAGTCCGTCATGACCTACCTGTCTCAGTTCCCCAAAGCCAAACTGAAGCCCGGAGCGCCACTCAAACCCAAGCTGAACCCCAAGAAGGCCCGTGCATACGGACCGGGTAAAGCAACGCACACCACTTTCTCTGTCTGTTCACTGGAAATTAAATTTATTCGCCAAAGTCCTGACCTGATGTCAAAGCTTTGAAAGGAACAGAAACCTTCAGCTGGGCCGTGAAGTGACAGCAGGTTCTTTAATTAAATGTTTCCACCAAATCACACAGTTTTTAAAGGTAAAACCAGACGTGTCGGATAATGGGAACACTGAGGCTGCCGCTCTGACAATGACAGGAAGTGAGTCGCTTAGGTTAACAATGGCCCAAACACACACACAGGGCAGTGATGCCATTTCCCACCTCTGTAATCCTGCAGCGGAAATACTCCGAATAGCTGCAGAGGAGTCACATTAATCCCTCTTTCTTTCTCGCCACACTCTTCCATGTTTGGCTGGTTATTTTTCCAATTGTCACAACAGAGTTTTAAAACATAAGTCATCGCTTTACAGCCTGAAAACTTCAGAACAGTTTTTAGAAAGTCTTCCCTAGGGTTTGTAAATTCGAATTTACAATTATTATTTTTAAGATTTAAACTTGTGAAAATGCTGAATTTTATTTTGCCAATGCTCTCATTGGGGTTCCATGAAGAAAACAGCAGCGATGCTGAATATATGTTTAGGGAAAATGTTAAAATTTTGTAAAGGGGGAAACTTTTTATTTTTTAACCATACGACGAGGAACTTTAATTTTGCTAGTTTTTTTTTTTTTTATTAAGTTAGTTTTAAGTTAAGCAAGTGAAGTGAGGCCTGTTCTCAGCAGCAAACATTTAGTTATATTTTCTGAGTTTACAACGGCAGGGCGGCCATCTTGTTTTACCAGCATGTTTCACAGCTTGGATTTAGTTGGACTTTGACTTCAGGTCAACTCCCAGACAAAATGCTTGAAATAAAAAGTTTTTAAAATATCTTTTAGTTTCTTTTTATGAAACAAAAAGAAGGGGAAAAAATCGATTAATTGTATTTGTTTTAATAAAATCGGAGACTTTTATTTTGAAACCATATCACCCAGCCCTACTCTCCACTCATGTGTTCATAATCTGATGGGTAATTTAATCGCAGGCCGGTTCAGGTGGGTCATGTTGGGATAAAGCTGTCTACATTGAACCCACCATAAATCCATTATTTTTATTTTTATTTTTTTTTTACGTTCTGATGTGCTGTGCAGGTATCGAGCCCACAGGAAACAGAGTGCTGCGTCCTGCTGTGTTCACCGTGGACACCTTCAGCGCAGGTCATGGCCAGGTGATGGTCTACCTGGACCATCCAGACGGCACCCGAGAGGAGGTAAAGATGTCTTCAGAGATGGGTGGGGGGTTCGGGGGGGGGGGGGGGGGGGTTCCTGCCCCGATTAACGACGACTCACTCTGATTACGTCTGTTTAATCAGCTAAAGGTGGAGCCTAACGAGGGCAAGAAGACGTACAGCGTCACCTACATTCCTCAAGTCATGGGACCTCATAAGGTAAGCTGCTGTTAAAAAATGAACCCAAATCATGGCGTTTAACTAGGATCTGTGCTTCTCAAAGGCCAGGTGAACTCTCTGGAGCTCATGAGAGGATAATGATGTTTCTTTTACAGGTGACGGTGTTGTTTGCAGGCCAGCAGATTCCCAAAAGTCCATTTGAGGTGAACGTGGACAAGGCGCTGGGCGACGCCTCCAAAGTAACGGTGAAAGGCCCGGGCATCGAGCCTGTGGGCAACATCGCCAACAAACCCACCTACTTTGACATCTACACAGCAGGTGAGGTGCAGCGACCCGACGGCGTTTCTTCTAAACGGTCAACGAGTCGACTGAAGATGTCTTATCCTCGTTTGCTTTGCACAGGAGCAGGAACGGGAGACGTCACAGCCATGATCCGAGACCCTCAGGGCCGGCAGAACAGCGTGGAGGTGATGATGGAGGATAAAGGTGACAACATGTACCGCTGCACCTACCGCCCCGTGCAGGCCGGACCGCACACCATCACAATCACCTTCGGAGGCGTAGGAGTCCCCAAGAGCCCCTTTGCTGTGGATATTGGACCCGGTGAGTTATTTCCCCCACCCCTTTAGCTTCACTTATTTAATCGTTTTAATAAACTGCTGCCAGTTTACGTGCTCCGTCTGTCAGCCTGCATACCGGGCGCCTGCAGGGCGACCGGACGGGGTCTGCAGCCGTCAGGGTTGAGGGTGAAGCAGGCCGGGGACTTTAAGGTGGACACCAGGAACGCCGGCAGTGGAGAACTGAAGGTGCTCATCAAAGATCCCAGTAAGTTATTTTTTTCTTCCTCCAGTAAACCTCCATAGAAACCTTGGATGATTTTCACATAAATATGATGAAATCCATACAGGAACGCAGGAAAATCGTATCAAATATACAGCTTTTCAGTGATGGGTTAAGCTTGATTTGGAAACATAAGTTTAGCTATTTATCATTAAAAGATTGCTGTTGCAGCTATTTAGTAGTTTTAAAAAAAAAATGGCATGAATTGTTTAGGATTTATTTGTAAATCTTTGAAACCCCCTTTATTTAAGGCTCAAATCTATCTGCACAATTAATTGTTAATTCAATCAACCTTTGGTCTTTTTTGCTGCTGTTTCTGGTTGCTTTTTATTTTGTCCCAGGCAGATGCACTGAAATGCTTCTTATAAAGATTCACATAATCTGCTTGGTGTTGGAAGAATGTTTGTAGTTTTATCCAAATTATAAAGGGATACTTGTATTTGTACTGTGGAATTATTCAATTATAAATGACCCCCTCTCCCTCAGGCATGCATTTGTTTTCTCTAGGCTTGTTGTTGGATCTGTTTTGCGGTTGCTAGCATCTCTGGGCTAGGTTGCTAGCATCTCTGGGCTAGGTTGCTAGCATCTCTGGGCTAGGTTGCTAGCATCTCTGGGCTAGGTTGCTAGCATCTCTGGGCTAGGTTGCTAGCATCTCTGGGCTAGGTTGCTAGCATCTCTGGGCTAGGTTGCTAGCATCTCTGGGCTAGGTTGCTAGCATCTCTGGGCTAGGTTGCTAGCATCTCTGGGCTAGGTTGCTAGCATCTCTGGGCTAGGTTGCTAGCATCTCTGTTAGTTGTAGGTTCTCCAGATTAACAGAAAGGTGGAGGTTGTTGTCGTCGTCAAAATGTCACAAATAAGTTTATTATTCCAACTCTCTCAACTCAAACTTTTTTTTGCCTCAGGAGGGAAAAGTCCCCAAAATCAGAATTTGACGTTAATTTTTTCAAAGATGTTTATTTTTAAGTATTTAATCACATAGTTAAGCATGTGAATGTTTGCTCTTGCAGGAGGCAACGAGGAGCCTGTGAAGCAGCTCTCCAGTCAGGACGGCTCATTCTTCTACGAGTATTACCCTAAAAGTCCTGGCAAGTACACCGTCTCCATCACCTGGGGAGGTCAGCACATCCCCAAGAGGTGAGGAACCGAGCCCTTTTGTTTTGGTACCAACTTTGCAACATTACATAATCTGATCAGTTGAATCTGTAATGGAATCAGATGTTTGTTACAGCAAATTTTGTGAAAGTATTCCTTTTTTTTCAAAATGACTTTCACCAGAAACTGGACTCATCCCAGCTGGGAGGGTTGTCAAAACAATCAATATCTTTTTTATAATAAATACAAAAAAACAAACTAATCATAAATATTAATTCATCAAAAGCGATCCAAATTGTTGCACTTCTAGTGGAAACACACAGCCTCCCTGCAGCTGCTCATCTAACAATGATCAGCTCCTGGAAACTTTGCTAACGTGTCGAGTTTAGCCACAAAAACACACATGCTAACCTCTTTAGCCGACAACGTAAACAAATACGCATTGTTGGGAAGTATTTTCCTGATGGACAGGAAAGGAGCAAAATGCCACATGCTAGCTTCACCAACAAGCTAATTAAATTTTATTTATATAGCGCCCATTCATGAAACATATAATCTCAAGGCACTTTACAGAGTCAAATTCAAGCATATTATACAGATTATACTAATGCTATGAGCTAATGCTCCTGGAAGACATAAGCTAACGCTCCTAGCTCAAATATTAGCTACACGGATAGCTCCTTGACAGGGTTCTGTCAGTCTGGGCTCCCTGTCGAGATTTGCTTCTCAGGTCCGTATCATGTAATTCAGGATAATGTTAACCAGTCTGCTACTAAATGGTGAAGTAAAGCCCCCACCTCCTCTACTACTTGGATTAGGTAAATCATTGGAAGCTAATATAGCTAATGACAACACTTGTCGTTGTTGAGGAGCCAGACTAAAGCTGACAATTGGAGCAGAAAAAAAGTAAAAGCCCTTTGCAACCCACTGCTGTAGTTGATCATTGAAGAACGCAAAATTACTACAAGGGCAGAGATTTCTACATGGCTGAAGCGGAATATGTTTACTTTTTATAAAAAACAGGCTTTGTAGGCTTCAGATTTATGCTCATTTTAAAACAGAACTTTTCAAATGCTGGCACGATCCTTTATTTGTCTAACAACAAATTAACAGGCACATGAATGATACAGATGGTAAAGTTTGTGATAAATTTGAAAATCTTATATTAATCAGAACCGGTTCTGATGGTGTAAAGTGTTTGCTGGAAATCCTGACGGCTGGTTTTATTTGGTGTGGAAGGAGAGTTTTGGATGCATGTTGTAAAAGCACAGAGCTGCAGATTTTGTCTCGTGTGTTTTTTCATCTTCTGACTTATCCTCCCCTCTTTTCTTCATCAACAGCCCATTTGACGTGGTGGTCGGTCCAGAGGCAGGGCCGCAGCAGATCAGGGCCTGGGGCCCCGGTCTGGAGGGGGGCATTGTGGGTAAACCTGCAACCTTTGTAGTGGAGTCCATCGGCACTGATGTTGGAGTTCTTGGTAAGTTGAGGTTCTTCTTTGTTGTGGGGCTGGGTCTGAACTTAAAGTGTTTAGAAGGAACATACACTCATAAATTCTCCAGATAAATCCCATCTCCAGATATAGAATTATATTTTTTACCATCTGCTGCGTTCTCATTTGATGTGTTTTCAGGTTTTGCCATCGAGGGCCCCTCCCAGGCTAAAATCGAGTGCGAGGACAAGAACGACGGGTCATGTGACGTTCGCTACTGGCCAACAGAAGCTGGCGAATACGCCGTCCATGTGACCTGCGATGAAGAGGACATCGAACTCAGCCCCTTCATGGCCCACATCGTCCCTGACAACAACATGAGCCACCCGGAGAAGGTCAGAGAGACTGAACATTTTATTGTTTCCCCTTCAGGCATTTGATCTGCTCTGGTTTGTTCTGAGCACACAACACTGCAGAACACCAAGACGCTCCTTGGAAGCAAAATTCAGATTATACAAGTGATTTATCCATTGTGTATAAGAGTTGGTCCTTTTGTAGTGGAAGACCTTGATCAACTTTATCTTTTCCTCCGGTTTTAGGTCCAGGCTTACGGGCCGGGGCTCGAGCCAAACGGCTGCCAGGTGGACCAACCTGCTGAGTTCACCGTGGAGGCAGAAGGAGCTGGGAAAGGACCTCTGAAAATCACAGCTCAGGTTAGTGTAGAAATCTGATTTCTGTAAAGCAGGGGTGTCAAAATAATTTCTATAATGGGCTACTGTGGCATCATGAAGTCATTAAAAGGGCCGGTTGCACCTGTATAGATAATGTTTTGATTACATAATTACATTTCAGTTAAGAGAGATATAACAAACATGCACAATTAAATAAAAGTAACACCGTAGACCCCGTTTATACAGTTTATCTGCAAAAAAAGTCGATATGGGGGTGAGTTACACTTTAAACTCGTCATTCTGCATCACTTCTTCTCTTTTTAGACATTTCTGGGTTGTTTTAATGTTTTGTGGGAAACCTGACATCTAGTGGCAGGAGGCTGTTACTACACACTTGAAAAAAAACATTCACTACACGAGGCACAGTTATAGCTACTTTATACATTTTAAGAGGATACATGCCTCTACTTTATGACATGATATGCCTTTTTGGGCATAAATTGCCTTTACGGGCCGGGTTTGGCCCACGGGCCTTGAGTTTGGGGGGGGTGGGGTGGCGGGAGACATGCCTTAAAGGATGTCAGGCAGGAATCAAACCTCGGTCAGCCACTTCGAGGACTAAGGCCTCTTTATATGGGTCGTGCTCACTACCCTTGCAACATCGGCGCATGCCCCAAACTATTACAGTTTAACCTTTAAACTAAAACTAAACTGGCTAAATAAATTAATATTTGATTATTTGATCTTTTCTCCATTCAAAACCCGCCTGACGGCTCCGGCTGACCTGCAGCACCTTAATTCCCATTTGACCATTTTAATCCAAAGTTTGCATAATTAAAGCAATAAAATTCTTCACCCTGCTGCTGTGAAGAAGAAACTCAGATGGTTTTTTTGGTGTGTGTTTTTGTTTAAACTCTGCAAATAGAACCGCTGAGAAAGCTAAAATGATCCGATTGGACTTGAACTAATCTGTCGCGTATTTCTTCTGCGCTTGGTCTCACCAGCTTGTCGACGATCTGTTTGTTTTATGCAGGACGCAGAGGGGCTTCCTGTGGAGGTGAAGGTGAGGAGCAAAGCAGAGGGACTGTACCAGTGCTCCTACACGCCCTCCTCCTCTCTGAAGCACACCGTGTCCGTCACCTGGGGAGGAGTCAGCGTCCCCAACAGCCCCTTCAGGGTAAGCAGCCAATCACAGCTCCTCGTTAGCGCAGGAACTGGCGTAACGCTGTTCAAACTGAAGGATGGGGTCGAGGCGGTAAAAGCTGTCAAGTCAGAGCCACGGTTAAACAAAAGCTCAGCTGGGGGCAGAAAAACTAAGAAACCTCTGATTATCATCACGACGTACACCGAGCAGAGGTTCAACTATTAGCACTAGACGATCGGGAGGCCGGCCAGATGAGGTCCAGCATGTCGGCTGCTGGGCTTTAGTGTCGGTTCTGCAGCTTTAATGAACCGATGTATGCACTGGATGTTTCATCATGTTTCATCAGTTTAGCCTCTGAACCCAGCAGGAGACGATCAATAAGTTACTGAACCCTTTTATTGCCGTCTGACTCGGTCATTAGTTGCTTTTATAGAGCATATTCCGCTGGTTCTGCAGAAACTTTAAAGAATACGGATCAATCCATCGGTTTATGCATGAAAAAAAGGATTTATTTGTGTTTGGCGGTGTTGATTTTTAAGTATTTACTGGCGTTACTCCCACAGTGACACTAGAAGGATTTTAACCGAGCAGCTAAAGCTCCGACTGAACCGTTCAGCTAAAAACAAAGTTTCTGACTCAAACGTCCTCATAAATTAAGTCTCTAATATTCATCCACATGTAACTGCTGTCATTTGTCCAACTAATGATCAAAAGGAGTCACAAAAGCTTTTTATTATATGAAGCATTTTTATGTTTTATTCATACTTGCTGTCTGTAACTACTAATGAAACTTGTGTTTTACCCTTTGTGTTATTTTATGTTTCACTCTATATGCACTGACCACACATGTCTGCACTGTGTAACCCTTGTCCATGTCATGTCATTTCATTTTTTTTTTTTTTTAAGTGTCACTTTTTATTGAGCTTCACTCACCTGAACCTTTTTGGACCCAAACCTAATCACCCAATCAAATTATTTTAAACCTGCGCTTTGCTACCACATGACCTCTTTTTACAAGCAAAGATGAATTCATTGCTAGAAGTTAGGATTTAGGTGATAATTTATTGAAATGTGAGGAGTGAGGATTTGCAACTGAGAGGGTCTTTTTTTTTTTTTCTGCTTCACTTGTTTGATCTATTCAATTGAATTGAATCTAGAAAACTCTACTGGAGAGTGAAGACTCTAGAAATATAGATGATCTTTGGTTTTCATATCTTGTACCAACAAAAAAGGACAAATTTCAGCAGGGAGGCCGTTAACTGAAAACATTTTAAAGTTGTGCTAAATAAAATGGACGTAAGCTGAAACGGCGCCACGGTTGGTGGAACTGTTGCCCAACAGGAAGGTCCTGGGTTGTAATCCCACCCTGAGATCTTTCTACATGTTCTCCATGTGCATGGGTGGGTTCTCTCTGGGTACTCCAGTTCCCCCCACAGTCTAAAAACTTGAGGTGTGCATGGCTGGTTGTCCTGTGCAACGCATGCAAACCTCGTTAAACTCTCATCTTTGTTCCTGCTGACTGTTTTTGACGCTGAAATGCTAAGCTAATGTTGGCGCGCTTCCTCTCCGTTTTTATTGTGGTTCTAATTAATCCTGTGTGGAGAAAACTCAAAGAAACGGCTGTTCTGCTTTAACTAAACACATTTGGTTTAAACAAATTAATATTTAATGATTAGCGTTTCAGCAGCTCTCTGCACGCCTCTGCCCCAACATGCAGGGCAGAGATGGCCGACAAGAACCTTTTTCACAATACTTTGACATTTATTTCAATAAAAGTTCTTAGAAGTCCCTTACAATCAGTTTTGGGAATATATTCTCCAACTTCCTGCCAGTGCAGTCAAATCCCCACAATTTATTGCTCTTTAAATAAAATCCTTAAAGTAAAAAATATTACATCTTACAGATGTTGGCCATTTTAGGACATTAGTGACATTAAGTAGTGCCGTTTTATCCTTAAATGGCACACGATAAATGCATTTAATCATATATGTGTATATTTTCTTTTAGATATTTATATCTTTTGTGAAGGTTAAAAATGGTCTGACTGTGGTATAAAATCCAGATTTATTAGATTAACAAAAACGCGTGCGTTGCCTGGAATGTAGTTTTACAAGCCGGACCCAAACGCAGGATTGGCTGAGCTCAGTGGGGGGGGGGGGGAAGAGAGTCGACGATTGGACCCGATTGTATCTGGACGTCATTTGGAGTAACTTTTGACCCATGTAAGAAGTAGACATGACAAACCTTTATTTATAAACACCGAAAAGGAGGGAAACAATTGGAGGTTGATCACCTACTTAACATAATTTGGATTAACTTTTGTCTTTGATCATTGTGCTAAGAATCAAATGACTTAAATCTGGTCTACCTCATGAAAAGGAAATACTTGCACTGTAAAACCCAAAATCACGTTTTACTGTTAGAAAAATCTAGTTTCGTTCATAGCAGACCTGATTAATTTATGATGTGAATTATTACAGGATCGAATCTTTAAAAATAAGGACAGTTAGCTTTAGGTGTTAGCTGTGCTGTCAAATGTTGCCGATCCAAAACCTGACAATTGAGTTATTATATCTACATTTAAAAGGTATTTGGATTTTTAACAAAGCTTCAGATGTTTTAGTTTTCATATTTGTAAAACGGTAGAGATGCAGCACGTTGAGCCTGAAAAATGAGCTTCATCGTTGTTTCCAGCGTCTGAAGGAAAACGGTGTGAACGCCGTCTTCCCGTCACGGCGCTCGTAAAATCTTTGGCCAAGTTGCCAGAAGCACAGGAGCGTAAATCGGCCCAAATTTAGTTGGAAACGGCTCAGAGGTTCAGATAAGTGAAGCTTTCACATCATTTCCTTTTGTTCTGTTTTTTTAAACTGTTGACTGAAAACCTTTTTCACTCATGAAACGCATTAACTGAGTTAATTTTCATGCTGAGAAACGATGATGAATAAGAAATTTGTTTACATCAAACCGGAAGCAGTGACTTTCTGCATCCTGTTTAAGACGATCTAAATGAAATAAGTAATCTCCTTCTGCTGCATCATTAAATCAGAGTGGAAAAGGTTTTATTTGTGCACATATTGTTTGCCAACAGCTCATCTGCACTAAATCTTCTCTTGAATCTTGTGTAAAAACACATCTCAGTTACTCGGTTTATCAGCTGCCCTCCTTTTATCTCTAGTTAGGTGTTCCCAGTTTCGCCTGCAGCGTAAGAACGTCTCATGAGAAAGTATTTGCACATCGCTCAGGAATTTTCTGATGATGCCAACAGAAATCAGGAGTTGGCAGAGGCATCTGAATTATCTAAACGAGGAACAGGACAAGTATCGGCGTATTTAGAGAAGCTTCTGCGTGGTAAAAATCTTTGTTTTTGATCAGATTTAGCGATTGGATTCATTAAGGTCCAAAGATCATTTCAAAGGGTCTAAATCCTAATTATATCACCGTTATTGAACTTTCCTGTTGAAACAGTTTATGGACAGAAAATGATGTGCGGCTGCAGATGCATAAAAACCGTCCTGGTTGTAAACGTATCTCGGACCAGTCTGACACAAGACTGCATGTTCTGCATCCTGTTCTGGTTCCGACTCGTTTTTAATGTTCAAACGGGCGTGAAGGACGGCTGATAAACCGTAACTGGTGAGAGGGCTTCATTTTCACCGCTGCACTCCTCAGACTGACCTAAAGATGCCGTTTTTACGTCAGTCTGACCCTAAAATCAATTAAAACTAGCAGCTTCTGGTGAAAGAGGCTCCGTTTTATTAATGTCTGTTGGTTTTTGTTTTCTGAGCGCTGTAACGTGTTTACCCAGAACTGATTTACTCACTGTACTGAAATTATTTCACTTTAATCAGCCAATCAAGTAAAAGTTCAGTTGGTCTGAAAATAAACTTTCATTTAAGTTTTTCACTGTTGTTTGACTCTTTTGTTGTTTTATTATTATTCTCCATTAATTAAATGATGCACTTAAGAACATGAGATGCTGATTTTGCCACTTGCAAAAAGGAAGAAAAAAAACGACTAAAAACAGAATGATGTGGTGTTCGTAGTAAAAGTCAAACCCCTTAAATATAAATGAATATTTTATCTCAGGCAACCAAAATCTACCTCAGTTGAGCTTTTTAACACTAATGATTTTCTTTTGATATTTTAATTCACCAATATCGCTTTTTAAAATCCTAACTACTAAATCACTTGTTTTTATCACCAGTTTCTGAAGGTTTTTAAAGCTGTAATTCGTAGATTTAATCAAACTAATAACAGTAAATCAGCTTCCAGTGCAGAACCTCCCCACACTGCAAAAATGGAACTCAAAATAAGAAATTATTTCTTAAAATGAGAGTATTTTTCCTTTATTTGAGCAGGTAAATAAGATTATTTGCCAATGGAATGAGATTTTTGCACTTAAAATAGGAACAATTTATCTCTATCATCTTTTTTCAAGTGAAGTATATCTAATTATCTTATTTTAGGGGTAAAAATACTCATCCCATTGGCAAATAATCTTATATACCTACTCAAATCAAGGACAAATACACTCAATTAAAGAAGATTTTACTTATTTTTAGTTCTTTTTGCAGTGCAGAGTTTTGGGTCAGTGGTTCTGTTCACACCAACTAGGAGCTTCAGAAGAAATCATAAGCATCGAGGTAAATAAATTGCAAATGCATTTTTTTTTTTTTTTTTTTTTTTTTTTTTTTAATGTAATTGTGAGAAATAAACGATTGCTAAACCGGGTTGCTTTACTGTTGGTGTTCAACTGTTATGATTCTGGTTTTGTTTGGGTCAGAGGCTTGGATCATTCAGATCGACGTCTCCTAACACTGTTTTTTTTTTATTTTTATTTTTTATTAAATCTGGTTTTAAGTTTTTTTTTTTTTTTTTCCAGCATCATTCTCATTTTCACTGCTGTAGCATGAGAACGGGATCGACCTGCATGGATGACAGGAAACATTCATTATGTGGCGACGGGAGCGTTTCTGCCGGCGTTTGTTTGAAAACGGCTCACGAGTTGAGACGGTCGCCCCCTGAATCGCCACAAACGTTGAGCTTTGATTAACGAGCCGTAATGTTTGTCTGCAGGTGAACGTGGGGAAAGGAAGTCACCCCAACAAGGTGAAGGTGTTCGGTCCCGGAGTGGAGAGAAGCGGGCTGAAGGCCAACGAGCCGACGCACTTCACCGTGGACTGTTCAGGAGCTGGAGATGGTAGAAAACACACTTCTTCTTCTTCTTCTTCTGGCTTTCAGGGGTCAAAGGTCACCTGTCCCCATGTAACTCGCCATCGTTATACTTCTGACCCTCCTGAGCAGTTTAACTCGCCTCATCCATCAGTGAAGCTAGCTCTCAGATATTTAGGTTGTTCTTTATGAACGTTTGGCCATTTTGCATCATTATGTTCAACTACCAACACTGTTGTTCTCCTGCACTGTTGCGTCCTTATCACTGCTGCACTTTATATTGTAATGTTGTTTTATTTCAATTGCAATCTCATTACATTGTCGTAAGCAGTAAGTTCTTGTAGAAAGCCAGCAGAAGCCTAAGAAATGGGTGTTAGAGATAATATTGCATGTGGACAGTTTTAGTTGCTGCTTTAAATTACTTTCTAGACAGATGGACAGATGCATAAATACTTTATTGACACTGAGCTATATAATACACTGGAGTGCTGATTTTGCCGAAAAACTGAAGTCACTGGCCGCCATCTTGCTACTCCCTACTCTCTCAGAATCCCACAGGATTTGGTTGCAACAACAAGCAGTTTTCTGGCTGAGTGAAAACGTTTCACAGGTAATTCTACAGTCAGTGGATGTACTAACACTATCAACTACTAGGAAATTAGGTGCTGAAATATTTTACATGTTATTCATATTAAATATATATGTGTATATGTATATATGTGTATATATAAGTATACATATATGTGAATATAAGTTTTTGTATATTGTTATTTTTATATTTATAAATGTTAAACATATATATTTAGGTGAATAAAATGCAAAATATTTCAGCACATGACTTTCTCATTACTTGATAGTTTTAGAACATAACATAAAACTATATGGCATTTGACATTTTAAAAGTCTTAAGCCCCCCCTGACCATGAGAAAAGCCTCGTTATTCGATGCTGTAGCGCACATATTCCCTAGTTACTGGAGGGAAATAGGGAGTACCAATATGGCGGCTGGTGGCTTCAAAGCGACTCGTTCAAACAGACGGTGATTAGCACTCCAGTGTATTATATAGCTCAGTGTTTATTGATCCCCTAGAGGAAATTCAGGTGTCCCAAAAGCTCACCGTTGTAAAAACCTAACATGCAACAACAGCAAGCAATCATTAAAAGTTTGAGCAACGGCTGGAAATCAAAGTATTCAAAAGTTCATAAAAGATGAAACTGTGATAAATAAGTAAATCTGCTGTTGAAAAACTAAAACATAATAGTACTGATAGTGGTGGTAAAATTATGATTTAAAAGGAAAAACGATTTAAAAATGTAGATTTTATGTTAACCTCAGTTGAAGCAATGTTGAAGGTCAAAGTTCAGCCACTGACGGAAAGAAAACCCTGAAATGCTTGGTTTGTTAGCAAAAAGATTAATAAAAACTTTAGTGGAAAAGCAGAAGTGAAAAGCTTGTCATCTTCTAACACCTTGGTGAATGAAACTCAAGTGTTTGTTTGGGTTGTGGAGCTGCAGTAGTTTTTTTGTGTGTGTTGCTATATAAACACAACAAAAATAAATGGAGGGACATTTTTCTTCCAGCCGTCTGTAGTTTCTCTCTCAGTTTCTGCCTTCGCAGTTTCATCTGTCGGCTTCATTCTCAGAAATCCTCCTTGTTCTGTTCACTGCTTCTTGTTCCTGAGAAACCAGCAGCATCCTCAGTATTTCAGACCTCCGGCTCCCCCTGGAGGCGGAAACCGTCTCTACACTGAAATGTTCAGCAGGCCTCCTGATGCGCTCCTGGTTTTGTTCGCCCTCTCTTAGGGGACGTCAGCGTGGGAATCAAGTGGGACTCCAGCACAGACAGCGAACAGGAGGCCGACGTCGACTTTGACATCATTCCCAACGCCAACGACACGTTCACCGTCAAATACGTCCCCCCTGCTGCCGGCAGGCTGACTGTGAAGGTCCTGTTCACCGAGGAGGTACGAGCCGAGCTCTGCGGCGGCAAGCTGCCGGGGGTTTTAACGTTTTAATGACTGACGGGTGATGCAGTTTATTTATGGATCATTTGCAGGAAGTCCCTCAGAGTCCCTTCATGGTGAAAGTGGAGCCGTCTCATGATGCGTCGAAAGTGAAAGCCAAAGGTCCAGGAATCGCCCCCAGCGGTGAGTCTTCAGACTTTCTGCAGACTCTGAATGCTTTAATCCAGGGGTGTCAAACTCATTTTGGTTGAGGGGCCGCATTCAGCTTAATCTGATCTCAAGAGGGCCACACGAGTTAACTCATTGCAACATTAAATAGAACTAATAAATGTGGACCTGTTGTTTTTTTTATATTAAGTTAATTTCACTTTTACACAATATATCATGAATAACCTCAGCATTTTTAAGAAAAGTATGTGCAATTTCAACAATACTTTTACTCAGTTAAACATTTACTTGTGCATTATGCATAAGAACTGATCAGTGATTATACAATGTTGAAAAACATTTATTTGCATTTTTTGGAACTTAAAAACACTGTCCTGCATGACAAAATACATCAAACGGATAAAAATTAAGAAATTATTTAAATTTTTCCACACCTGAAGCTTAATCTGCTAATTAAAACACAGCGCCCCTCGTGGACAATATAGGAACTGCATATTTTCAATTAAAAGAAGTACATGTTTTTTTCAGTAATTGTTTTATCATTCTCTTCCTTTTATCTTGTCCACTTGTGAAAGTCAAATCTGATGAGCTCTTTGTGGCATCTTATTGCCACATTGCCAGACAAAACACTGGAAAAAAAATAAATAAAAAATAACGATAATGCATTTAGCCACAGGGCCGGACTAAATTGTTCGGCGGGCCGGATCCGGCCCGCGGGCCGTATGTTTGACACCCCTGCTTTAATCTCTACCGCTCGGGTAAAACTATTTACTACTGGAAGCTCTCTGCAATCTCTGAACCCGTCTCTGTCCGCTCACCTGTGCAGGTGTGGAGAGCGGCAAGCCGACCCACTTCACCGTGATCACCAAAGGAGCGGGCAAAGCTCCGCTGGACGTTTCCTTCTCCTCATCAGTGAGAGACTTTGACATCATCGACAACTACGACTACTCCCACACCGTCAAGTACACACCTGCCCAGCAGGTACAGTGGTCTGCAGAAAGTATTGACACCCCCTGAACTCCCTCACAGTTTTAGGTTACAGCCACAGACCTCAACTTACTGGGAGTTTAAATCCGCTGGACATAGCGGTGCCTAATTAGGAAGTGGAAAAAGAATATCTGGTTTATAACATTTACTGTTGCGGTTCCAGCCGTAGGACTTTAGCATTATCTCTTAATCGGCTTTGCACACCTGGAGGAACTAAATTTCGGACTATTTGGAATGCCCCTGTAAATATCAGGGTTTTTTTTTGGGTCTGGGTTTTGACTAGGCCATCCCGTTGTAGCTGTGGCTGCATGTTCAGGGTGGTTGTCCTGCTGAAAGGTGAACCTCCTCCTCATTCTTAGGTCTTCTGCGGCCTTCAACAGGTTTTCTACCAGGATTTTCCTATTATTAGCTCCATTTATCTTCATCCAAGCTCTTAGCATGTCATCTAAAAAAAGTCCAGTTTTGGTTTGATCTGCTCAGCAAACCTTCGTCTACATGTTTGTTTCCCCTGTTGGCGAATGGTAAATAGGATTTCTTTAGATTTGTCTAGGGTTGGACGATAATTCATGGATCGATAGACATTTATTGATTTGAGGGGGGAGAGAAGGGTCAATATAAAGTTAAATAGAATAACAGTTTTCCTTTCTTTTACGTTCTAGCCATGTAGGTTAATATTCATTACATCCTAACAACCAATCACAACACAGACCCAGGAAGCCCCGCCCCCTTTAAAGGGTTCAGAGAACGTGTTCCTTTTTTTTTTTTTAAACTTGCAGCTTTGGTAAAAAGTTGGTTGAATAAAGGGTTGAGTTTGAATTCAGTGTTTGTGTCTTTTATCTAAATATAGGTTGCTGAGCAACAGCATAAAATGGCCAGGGCTGCACTTAAAATGTTTTGAATTTGGTAATTATTGATTAATATGATTTCTGTTTTATCAGTTTTTCCCCCCTATATTATCCAGCCCTAGTTTTACCTCTTAAAATTTCCTCTTTTTCCATAAAGGCCAGGTTTGTAGAATCCACAACAAAATTTGTGGATTCGCCCACCTGAGCTGTGCATCTCTGCAGCTCCTCCAGTGTTCCCCTGGTCCTCTTTGCTGCAGATCTGATTGATGCTCAGATGATGGTTTGAACAGAGCTCTAGCAGATGCTCAAAGCTTGGTGTATTGTTTTATAGCCTGACTCGTCTGCTGGTTCCCTGGTCTCCCCGATGCACAGATGCATCATGACGTTAGAGGGGGGGGGGGCATTTCTTACCAGTGTTGTATAAAGTACTGAAATCTCCGAGTCAAGTAAAAGTACAGGTACCTCTCCAAAATATGACTTTGGTAAAAGTTCAAGTCACTGACTGAAATGTTACTTGAGTTAAAGTCTTAAAGTATCTGAAATGTCTTGTACTTAAGTACGAAAATTACTGTAAAAAGAGATGTACTCAAGTAATGTAATAAGTATAAGTAAAAAGTAAAACAAAGCAAATGCAGTTTGAATGACTTTTTTGGTTTTGGTAAACTTTAAAAGTCAAATTCACTTGAAATAATATAAACAGCCAAGTGCAGGAGAAATTTAGACCAAGTTTAGACAGAAAATACAACCTTTTTGTGAGCTTTCAGTTTTCCTTGTTTAAGTAAGATCAGTGCTATGCACTTTAAAATTGTACACAACCAAGTGCAGGCAGAATGTAGACCAGGGGGTGTATACTAAGAACATGGTTAATTGATAAACCAGGTCCAGCCAACCTACAGGAAGTGGTAAACCTGCTAATAGATACACCTGCAGGTTATCATTTAGTTCAGAAAATTAGGACTCTCTGCTATTAGATGCTCTACCTATACCACAAGGTTAATTTAACCTGCCCTAGCACTGACCCAGCTTCTTATCCTGTTGGTGGTGATGAGCAAACCCAGGCAAGTCCCAACTTTGTCGCAGTTAATCAGTAGGTGGGGTCAAAACACTTGTTCCTCTCTCTCTCTTTTTGTAACGAGTAACTAAACCAAACATTGAAAATGTATTGGAGTAAAAGTATGCAATGAAGTTCAGAAATATAGTGAAGTAAAAGTAAAAGTTATCAAAAGATTTTATACTCGTGAAAAGTGTAAAGTACTCCAAAATATACTTAAGTACAATAGTGAAGTATTTTTACTTCATTACTAGACAACACTGTTTCTTACTGTGTGCATTCTGCAGAATCAAGCCTGCATGTTCTGTTGCTCTGCAGGGGGAGATGACCATCGTGGTGACGTTCGGCGGTGACCAGATTTCCAACAGTCCCTTCACCGTCGGCGTTGCAGCGCCGCTCGACCTCAGCAAGGTCTCCGTGGGCAACCTGGATGCAAGTAAGGAAACTTTGTTTTTTTTTTTAGGGGTTTGTGACGAGTTTGAGGTGTGAAACTAAGCAGAAACGTCAAGAGGAATCTCATTGTGACGCTGTCGGCTGCTTTTGAGGCGTTTTTTAAAGCGGAACGGAGGCATCAGGAAGCGGCGAGTCGTACCTGAAGGTGTTTTTTTTTGTTTTGGATGTGTTTCAGGGGTGGAGGTGAATGAAGCGCAGCAGTTTGTGGTGGACACAAAGGGTGCCGGAGGTCAGGGCCAGCTGGCGGTGGAAGTGGTGAGTAAGAACGGACCGGTTTCGTTTCTGTAGCTCTTTCACATTCTCACTAGCTGAGCTGACCGCCGTTGTGTTTCTAGCTGAGTCCGAGCCAGCGAGCGGTGCCTTGCAAAGTGGAGCCTCAGCCCGGGAAAGCAGACGTCAGCTTGGTCCGCTACACCCCGACGGAGGAGGGGGTCCACGCTGTCAACGTGACCTACGACGGACACCCCATACCCGGGAGCCCCTTCACCGTGGAGGCCCAGCTGCCTCCAGACCCCAGCAAGGTGAGCTTCCTGTTCAGGTTCTGGTCTTTTTTATCTCAGGCTTTAGCCCGAAAAAAGCTGCATTCATTCAGTTTGAAGTGCAAAGAGGGAAGATTATTATTAAAAATGATAAGGGGCGGTCTTTTGTTCCAGGTGAAGGCGTTCGGACCCGGTCTGAAGGGAGGTTTGGTCGCCAACCCGGCTGAGTTCACCATCGACACCAAGGGCGCCGGAACCGGAGGTCTGGGCCTGACGGTGGAGGGGCCGACGGAGGCGAAGATCGAGTGCTCGGATAACGGCGACGGTACCTGCTCCGTCTCCTACCTGCCCACTGAGCCCGGAGAATACCTGGTCAACATCCTGTTCGAAGACGTCCACATCCCCGGCTCGCCGTTCAGAGCCGACATCCAGATGCCCTTTGACCCCTCCAAGGTGGTCGCCTCGGGGTCCGGGCTGAAGAGGGCGAAGGTGAGGGCCTTTTCTGGGGCGTTGGGGTAATTGTTGGTGCAGCAGAGATATCATAAGGGATGATCATAGACATAATATAAGAGTAGAGTAGACTCGTCATTAGGCAGGTTCTGCCTATGCTGCGATGCGTCAGAGCGTCCGCCATGTTGAATGTGGCAAATCTGCAGTTACTCAGTCACTTAAACAGTATCAGAGGGACTTTAATCTCTGAATATACTTTGTATTCGTACTATTTTTGCTTTTGTAATATTACAAGTTTATTTTCGTATCCCTTTAGCTTCATTCTCCTGAATTTATTCTCCTAAAGAATAAAAATATTTAAAATAATCTAACCTGGCCCTATTACTCCAGGAGTGAAATAATTCTGCAAACTGACTATTCTGGAAATGTTCCCCCTTAATTCTTATAATATGACGTTTTTATTTCTTTTTTTTTTTTTTTTTACTTGATTGTCCTAGGTCTTTTTTTCTCATATTATGAATTTTACCTCTTTAATACTCCCCCAAATTGTCTGTTCCTAAAGGGTCACATGTGACCCTTTAGGTCACATGTGAGTTATTTTATGAAATAATGAAGACCACAATGTTTAGATTTAACAAATTGATCCTTATGTTCATAGCACATACACACAGATAGATAGATAGTGAAATCAGGCCGAATACATTTCCATTCAGCACAGGAATGAGGCATCTTCTCTCATCCACGTTCATTACAACAGAACTTTTTTACGTATATGATGTCTATGGGGATGATGACTGTTGATGAAATGAGATGTTAACCATTTATTCACGTTTGTCTCCATCTAAGGAGCCCAGAAGGAAGCAGTAAAAAGCCTCAGGTCTCATAAACTGCAAACCATTTGTAGATTTATGTTGCTTGGGTTTAGTCCAAGTTTCGAAATAATAAAATAGTCCTTTTTTTTTTTTTTTTTTTTTTTTTTAGTTCAGCCTCGACTCAAGGCCTGAATCGAACGCCGCCGCGTTGCCCACCTGCAGCTTCTGTCGCTGTCTGCAGAACTCCTCACTGCTTTCTCTGTAAATGTCTCTGCAGGTCGGAGAGATCAGTGTTCTGAACGTGGACTGCTCCCGAGCCGGGCCGGGCCAGCTCAGTCTGGAAGCGCTGCCGGAGTCCTCTCTGACCAGCACCGATGGTCCTGGACCGGGTTCAGGTAAAAACCGGCTCACAGACGTCCAGTTGTGTCCATAGAGTCTAAGTTTGTTAGGCCAAGAAGCTGACAGCCTTCTAGGTCAATGTTTTCATTACTTAGGAAGCAGGAAGTAAAACGGAAGTTCATGCATTTTATAAATTAATGCAATTTAATACAAACGTTGATTTTTATTAAGCTTTTTGTGACAAAAATCAACTGAACATCCAGTTAAAGGATTCGTAAGTCTGAAAAGTGTCCTGCATTTGTATTTAGCCGTTTAATAAAATCCAGTGGTTCCTGATTAGACCACTTCTGAAGGCACTTGGTGGCCAGCTGGGTGATCGAATCTCAGCGTAAATCTGGCGGTTCTGTTTATGGCCTCAGATTTTAGGGAGAGTGCTGGCCTAGTGGTTAGAGAAGTGCGCTTGCACTCAGAAGGATGCAAGTACCTGGTTCAATCCCCACTGCCTGCACTCTGGGTCCCTGAGCAAGACCCTTAACCCCAGATTGCTCCCCAGGCGCCGCACAGATTCAGCCCACTGCTCCCCAAGGGGATGGGATAAATGCAGAAGTGAATTTCTCCATTGTGATATGAATTAAGTATAAATTATTATTATGAGGTTCTGTGGAGAACGTCAGAGAACAAACAGCATTGTGAAGACCAGAAAGTTCTTCTCCAGTTTACAGCAGGGTCAGGTTCAACAAAAACATGCCAGAGCTGATTAACCCACCACCTGCAGACCTACCAGGACACAGACATCCACCTGGACTGACAGGAGAGCTTTAATCGGGATAATCTTGGATGAAAACTGGCTGGAGGCGGCAGAAGATTAGATCCTCCGGTGGAGGTTAAGCTCCCAGGAGGACGGTGGCGGTTTTTCAGAATGGCCTAGTCAAAGCCCACACCTAAATTCAGTTGAAAATCTGTGGCAAGATGTGAAAATCGACGTTCAGATGTGTCTTCAACCAATTTGACTGAGCTTAAGATGTTTTAGCTGGAAAAACTGGTTTAAAAAAAAACTTTGTTTATAGATGTAAAAACTGGTGAGCTGAACACAAATCCATGCCACAGTTTCAGATCTGACTGTACAGCTTTTTGTAGAAACATGAACGACACATAAGGTCAAAATTAAATGCATTGGAGTCTTGTGTAACCATGTTACTGACTTTCCAAAATTTCAGTTTCGGTTCTAAAGGAGCCCAACGTCATGCTGGGATGCTACTGAACACAAACTGAAGTTTTAATGGGAAAAATTGATCAAATTCAAGTCAAAAAACAACAAACAAGTGAACAAAATTTATTCTATAAACCAACTAAAAGAACCAGAACTGCTTAAATCACAAGGCCTTTCAGTTTGCTGTTTATTTCCAGTTGTGTTAAATGTCCTGTTTAAGATGGTTGTGCTGGGAGTCCACAGGCCCGACCAGGTCACCAGGCCTGGGAGGTGCTTCATTCAGAGCGGAGCTCGCCATCACAGCTTTTACAGCAAGAGGAAATCATCCCAAAATAATCTGACACAAAAAGAGGCCAAAAACAAACACGCATACAAATACACATCCATGTGGCTGTAAAACACTTTAAATTACCACAACAAATGTTTAGTTTTGCCTTTAGCTATAGCTTTAATCTTAAAAAAAAAAAACAATGTTGAAAGAGAAATTATTTTATATTTTTTAATATAAAAACACACAATGGATGGTTGTTAAACTGTTAATTGGTCCAAAGTTTTCTGATGGGCCTCTGGTATCGGTGGTAGCGCTGTTAGCTTTATAAGTTAATTGTAAAAGGTTGTAAACTGAATTGATGAAATTGGTTTTAATGCCCAAATCTGTGAAATGTTTTGTTCAGTACGACTGAACACCGTCAACTTGTAGTTGATTGCGTGCGTAGGGAGTTTTTAAAAAGTCCAAAAGCTTCTCAAACAAAAGAGAGGGAACAGGAAGTGACATGACTTGCTGTGACCATTTATAGTCACCGCAGGAAGCCATAAAGAACCCCGGATCACACTTGTGAGTGTAATGCCTGGACGTTTTTCCACACTGCAAAAACGGAGTTAAAAATATGTAAAATGTTCTTAAAATGTGTGTTCTGGTCTTTGATTTGAGCAGGTAAATTATACTATCTGCCAATGGAATGAGTATTTTGGCCCATAAAATAAGATAATTGGACATACTGCACTCGAAATAAGACAATGGAGATGAATTGTTCCTATTTTAATTGCAGAAATCTTATTCCATTGGCAGATCATCTTATTTACCTGCTCAAATCAAGGACAAATACACTCATTTTAAGAAAACGTTACTTATTTTTAGTTCCGTCTTTGCAGTGCAAGCTGCTGTTTAGTGAACAAATGACTAAACTTGTAACTGGTTTGGGGACGAGTGCTGAGTGTGTTACACCAGAATCCAGATCCAAAGCTATCTGCAGTGTGCTGCCAGAATATGTTGTTTTGACGTCATTTTCCTCTATATTGCAGGTATGAAGGCAAAGACGGAGGTTGTGGACAACAAGGACGGGACCTACACGGTGACCTACGTCCCCCTGAGCTCCGGCATGTACACCCTGATGCTGAAGTACGGAGGCAAAGCCGTCCCGGGTTTCCCAGCCAAGGTGATGGTGGACCCTGCTGTCGACACCTCCAAAGTCAAAGTGTTTGGACCTGGCGTCGAAGGAAAAGGTGCAGTTTCAAACGTTTTTCACCATTTGTGTTGAGGCTAATCTGCGTAAAATGTCAGAGTTTTGAGTTTAACGTTCCTTTGCAGACGTTTTCAGGGAAGCGACCACAGATTTCACAGTGGACGCCCGTACTCTGACCCGGCGAGGAGGGGACCACGTGAAGGCCGAGGTCATAAACCCGTCTGGAGCGCTGACCGAGTGCGTGGTCACCGACAAAGCCGACGGGACCTACAGCGTCGAGTACACTCCCTTTGAGAACGGTAACGCTGCAAGTCGAGACTGGAGCGCTTTAAGCCGGGCGTACACTGTACGATATTTTTCAATCGTTGTATTGAGATGCAGCTCAAACTGTACGATGAAACCTCAGGATTTAAAAGTTCACAGGTCTCCATCTCTGTTCTTACTGTATGGCTCTGATTATCTGACTACTCACACTGTACGTCTAAAAACCACGTCGTACCCGTAGAGAGATGGCGCTACTCGGACTGATCTAGCCGGAAGCCAAAACGTAAACAGTAGAAGAAGAAAATGGCGGAAGTGTCGATGCTCTTTGTTAAATATGTGGCTCACTAGAATGAAACGCTGCCTTGGTAATTCTACGAGTTTCTCCTCTGTAGTTTGACTCCATGTCACACGCACCGCCGTCATGCTTCTCTCTCCTGTATTTTCATCTGAGAAGAATCTCCTTGTTTGCACATGCTCAGTACGCGAGGTTGGGGGAAATCGGCTCGTAACTCTGCTTCACCAGCAGGAGGCGCTCATGATCTCCTCAGGAGGGCCGACTGGATTTCAGACATGTTTGATTTTCATTCGACTGGATACGACACGACGCTGTTATGATCCCGATCCAAAACAAATTCTTGCACAACTCCAAGAATCTCCCCAAAAAGGGCAAAAACTCGTACAGTGTACGCCCGGCTTTAGCCGTTGGGCTGACTCCTCCGTTTAATCAAGCTTCTGCTCTGGGTATCCCAGGTGTCCATAGCGTCAATGTTCTCTACGACGACGCTCCGGTTCCCAAGAGCCCGTTCAGAGTTTCTGTGACCGAGGGGTGCGACCCCACCCGGGTGGTGGCCACCGGCCCCGGGCTCCAGCAGGCCCTGACGGACCAGACAAACACCTTCAACATCATCACAAGGTGCGTCAGAACGTCAAATATCACAAACCGTCCAGGTGAGATGGTGTCTTTGTTCAGCCTGATCTCACTCTTCATGTTTCTCCCCACCCCACCTAAACCCACAGAGGGGCAGGAATCGGCGGGCTCGGCATCACCGTGGAGGGCCCATCCGAGTCCAAGATGTCGTGCACAGACAACAAAGATGGCAGCTGCAGCGTGGAGTACGTTCCCTTCACGCCAGGCCTGTATGACGTCAACATCACCTACGGGGGAGAGCACGTCCCAGGTCAGCTCACGTTTCCCTCAGGCTGAGATAGTCTTCGTACTTTAGAGACGGCTTGTTTTTGTTCAGTGTCAAGGTGGCCGACGTTAACAGACGTTATCGTTAAAATCAGCAGGCCTATCATTCAGAGAACTGTGACGGATAAAAATAATGGTAAATATGACGCGAGGAGTGATGAAAAGGAAGGAAACACTTGAAGATCCAGTAATATTTCTCACATCTGTGTTTATTTATTAAAGCCTTGAGTGCGTCATAAATTAAACCTGGCTTTGGCCTCATTTCCGTCTCATGTTCTGAGAATGTCGGATCGTTTTTATCTCATTGAAGTTGTGTGGCGCGATCGACTTTAATGCGTCAAAGATGTGGCTGACGGTGATCAAAAAGCCGCAGCTCAGTTTTATCAGCTTTGTTTAAATAATTTTCAGCGTTTTTTCTTGTCTTGACACCTTTTTTAATGAGCCGCCGATGGGTTTTGTGGTTCTGTTGTTGGTTCCGTCAGCTGGAGGTGTGACGATAAATACCGTCCTGAACACATCTGGAACACATGGGCAGAATGTAAAAGGTGGATTCTAGAGACTATTTAAAGTTTAACAAGAAACCCACTGATCTTTATTTGAATTTCCATTATAATGCCAAAATTTTGCTCAAATCCACTACAGTTTCACTACATATAAAAATACTCCTATCTATTGTCTGTACCTGCTTACTTTATTCTTAAAATTTTTTGAAATTACAAGAATAAAGTTATATTAGATGTACAAGAGTATGATAATAAACACAGAGGGTAGACTGTGGTGTTCTGTAAGAGTCCTCATAAAACTACTACTATACTCTCACAATTTTAGGACTTTGTCATAATTTAAAGGAATAGCCCCCCACTCCCATCCAAAAGGAGGTCGCCAGTCTCTGGCACTGCTATTTTGGGGGTCGCAGGCTAAGTTTGGGAACCCCCTATTTAGAGAGACCAATTAACCTGTCGTGTTTTTGGACTGGGGGAGATGGCCGGAGCACCCAGAGAGAACCATGCATGCACGGTGAGAAAATGCTAATTCCTTGCAGAAAGACCCCAGGCCAGGATTTGATCCCCAGGACCTTCTTGCTGCAAGGCAAAAGTTCTATCAAATGACTCCACATAAATAACAGCATAGCAGAAAATATGTCTTGAATATAATCAAAAGCTGTAGTGTTTTTTTTTTTTTATTTTAAAATTTGCAGTTTCTTTCAATAAATCGGCGTATGTGCAATTTGGAGCTGTGTGCGCCTCTCCATAATGTAGCCCGGAGCCCTAAACTGATTAGTCTGTCAGGATCATGGCGACTATATTTATATTTTCCAGCTGCATGAGGAGGTTATTGGCTGCAGCTGGAGCAGTGGCCTGACCCCATGGTTTTGCTGTGCCACCAAGAGATCTATTGTATTAGCCCATTAGCCCAGTGTTGGTCAGATGAGGATTTAAAGGTGTTGAGTTAGAACAGTGGTGCCTCTTCATTGATTTCTCTGACAAAGCCACAAGGAGAACCTGAATTACTCTGGATGTGTTGTGCATGACAAAACAGTCAGCTGTCCTGCACGGCGAGTCTTGACACATCCAAGAGGACTTTTCCATGAACCTGCAGAGACCATCGTGGTCCAATCCAGCCCTGATGTGCAGGGGCCTGTTGTGAATATTTGATTTGCTCCATCTGGGACGTCTCTGTCATTTTGGTTAAATGTTTGGAGAATCAGGTTCCAGTTTTTCCATTTCAGTGCTCTTATACGTCCAGGACGGCTCCCCTAGTGTTGAGTTTTGGGTGTTGCAGCCTACAGAAGGCTCAAACAATAATGTTGGACTCCTCGTCGACTCCTCGTTACTGAGGAGTGGACCAGTTTCGGTCCAATCTGCTGGCTTAATGGCTTTAATGACCGCCCATTACTAAGAGGTGGTCCTGTTTCTGTTGAATTTGCATGTTATCTAAGCCATTACAAGGCCTTTGTTTGCCAATTATATAAAGCTTGTTACTCCACATTACTTCAGACTTTTTGAATTGAGAAAGCTTCCTGGAGAGGAAGCGAAACGTCTTTAGCTACGGAAAACAAGTCCAGTTGTTTTTTTGCCTTTTTTTGGAATGACCATGACCTGGATTACTGAGAATCTTCACCAGCAATAATGTTGGAAGATTTATCAAATAAATCTAAATGTTTTTACCTGTATTTTACAATTGCATTTAAAGTATAAAGCTTGAAACGCCACACTACTCCACACATTTTGAATTGAGAAAGCTTTTTGGATGGGAAGCTAAACGTCTTCAGCTTCAGAATAGAAATTCAATTATTTATTTATTTATTTTACCTTTTTTGGATAAATTACACTTAAAATGCTCATTTGTTAATGTTTCTAACTTGCAGGAAGTCCATTTAAGGTTCCAGTGAAAGCCGTGGTAGACTCCAGTAAGGTCAAGGTGTCTGGCCCAGGGGTGACCGCGGGAGTCAGGGCAAATATCCCACAATCCTTCACTGTGGACTGCAGGAAGGCAGGCGACGCGCCTCTGGCTGTGGCCGTCACCGGCCCTAAAGGAATCGCGGAGCCGGTGGAGGTGACGGACAACGGGGACGGGACCCACACCGTGTCTTACACGCCGTCAGTGGAGGGACCGTACTCTGTAGCCGTGAAATACGCAGACGAGGACGTTCTCCGCAGGTATGAGGCTGAGCTCCGGCACATGAGCAGAGATGTCTGGGAGATGGACATGTTGAATCACTGCAATGTTTAATTTGTTTAGTTTACATTTTAACTCCCAATCTGTGCTTAATAATTTTTTTTTTCATCTTTAGAAATGAATTAAAGTAAGGCGTTTACAACAGTCTGAAGGAATCTTAAACTCAACATCTGGCTTTTAGTTTGCCATATTTAAAATAATAAAAATGTGAAAAACCATCTTCATGTTGGACTAGAATAGAATAGCTCCTCAGTGGGGAAATTTAAGTGTACCTGCAGCAACTAACTGGAAAATATTCATACAGATTCACACTGAAGTAAAATATAATAAAATAAAAATAAGACTCTACAATAAAGGGAAATTCCCAGCATTAGCAAGAATTCCCCCTAAAGTCACACAGTTGGCATACACAGGTTAAAGACGTGCAACTCCGTAAGTTACAAAATGTGACTATTTTTGCTTCAAGAAAAACTATTGGCAAAAAAGAATATGGAAATCTGTGCAAATAATAGCAGGGATATAAACTTGACAAATGATTTTCTTATTTTACATGCTTATATTTATATTTAGGGAGCATCCAATCCATGTTTTTCCTTTTTGTTTATAAAATTATATATTTGATAATCTTAGTTTAATTAGTTTGCATCAAAATGATGCAATTGGGTGTTCATTGTAGTTTCATATTCTACTTGAGTTGCTTAAACAGATCTATAATTGGCTTATCATTAGCATTATAACTATACATGTTAGTATCATTGTTACTATTGCTAATCCTTTTATAATTATGAATAATGTAATTTATATAATTAAGTAAATAAAGCTATTATTGTTGATGATAGATAATACCAATATTGGTGTTATATTTATTCCTACTTTTACTTCTGCTGAAGCTTTGATCAGAATGCTCATAACAAAGCTGGACATAAAGGAGAGAAAACACATTTAAAGAATAAAATCAATGTAAAAAATAACGATAACACAAAATCTAAATTCCATCTCATAACACTTTGGTCTGAATTGAGATTCTACACCTTGATGAGATTTAGATCAGTTCCTCAACAAAGTCCAATTCAAACTATATAATACAGGACAGTCAAGATCAGCTGCTCATTTAGTGCCACTGTGTATAAATGTATATTTTCAAGCTAAAAGCGGTTTATTATGAATGTTTTAATTAGGTGTTTTCAGCACTTTTTAAAACCACATTCCAGCCTTTTCAATGAGATTTCAGCGCCGCACGTTTTTATTTTGCATCAGTGGCGCCGATGTTTGATCCAAACCTCGTTCTTTCATCCCTTCAGTCCCTTCAAGTTCAGAGTCCTGCCGACTCACGACGCCAGCAAAGTGCGAGCCAGCGGGCCCGGGCTGACCAGCGGCGTCCCCGCCAGCTTCCCGGTCCAGTTCAACATTGACGCCAGAGACGCCGGTCAGGGTCAGCTGAGCGTGCTCATCACGGTCAGTAGCACGCCGGCACACGTACGCCTTTTAACGGACCTGTGTGAAGGAGTACGTCACAATCTGTTTGTCTGCTTCAGGACCAGGAGGGTAAACCCAAGCAGCCCAGCATTCATGACAACGATGACGGTACATACACCGTGTCCTACATCCCAGACCGCACGGGGCGCTACACCATCGTCATAAAGTACGGCGGCGACGACATCCCTGCGTCCCCCTACAGAGTCCGTGCCACGGCCTCTGGAGATGCCAGCAAGTGCACGGTCACCGGTAAACACCACGAACAATGTTCAAACCCAATTATTCAATTTCAGTTTTATTTATATAGCGCCAATTCATGAAACATGTCATCTCAAGGCACTTTACAAAGTCAAGTTCAATCATATTATACAGACTGGTCAAAAATTTCCTATATAAGAAAACCAGTTAATTGCTTCAAAGTCCCGACAAGCAGCATTCACTCCTGGGGAACCGTAGAGCCACAGGAAGAGTCGTCTACATTGTCCATGGCTTTGCTGCAATCCCTTATACTGAGCAAGCATGAAGCGACAGTGGGAAGAAAAACTCCCCATTAACGGGAAGGAAAAACCTCCGGCAGAACCAGGCTCAGTATGAACGGTCATCTGCCTCGACCGACTGGGGTTACAGAAGACAGAACAGAGACACAACAAGAGAGACAAAAAAGCACAGAAGCACACATTGATCTAGTAATCTGTTCTACATTAGATGGTAGTAGCGGGTGAGCCGTCTTCTCTGGAAGAATGTAGAACTCTATAGAGTGAGAAAATTAGATCCTGATGTCCTCCAGCAGCCTAAGCCTATCACAGCACAACTATAGAGGTAGCTCAGGGTAACATGAGCCACTCTAACTATAAGCTTTGTCAAAAAGGAAAGTTTTAAGATTAGTCTTAAAAGTAGACGGGGTGTCTGCCTCACGGACCAAAACTGGGAGTTGGTTCCACAGGAGAGGAGCCTGATAGCTAAAGGATCTGCCTCCCATTCTACTTTTACAGACTCTAGGAACCACCAGCAGACTTGCAGTCTGAGAGTGAAGTGCTCTGTTAGGAACATACGGTTATTATGAATAAAGAAGCAGAATCTGACGGTACCTTCTTCCCAGGTCCTGGCGTGGGCCCCACTGTGGCCACCGGCGAGGAGCTAGGCCTGGTGGTGAACGCTAAGGGTGCTGGGAAAGGAAAGGTGAGCTGTGTGGTGGTCCAGCCCGACGGCAGCGAGGTGGAGGCCGAGGTTCTGGAGAACGAAGACGGCACCTTCGACATATTCTACACGGCGCCGGCCCCCGGGAACTACGCCATCTACGTCCGCTTCGGAGGAGAAAACATCCCACGCAGTCCGTTCAAAGTCATGGTGAGGGGGAGGAGCTACACTGGGGCTGTGGTCTTTGCTGTGTCTTCAGGGAATTAAATAACGATCATTTCCATGAATAGAAATTACAGCACTTTAAACATGAAGCTATAATAATATCTATATCTATATAATATCTGGCCTCTAGCTGCGCATTTTCCGCCAGATCTTCATCTTGAACTTCTGATTTTCACAGGAAACTCAAAGAAACCAGTGAACTTGAATGCAGCGTGATGCTTTTTGTTCCTCTTTAGGTCACAAACTGGGATTTACCCGTATCAGCGTACAGTGAAAGATGCTAATGTTTTCCTCGCTGTGAGATCCTGGTTTATACCAGAAGTACTAAAAAGTTTTTAACTTTTAATTTTCTAAACTATACAAAACTATACAAAACTTAATGTAACTGAAGTTTATAAGTTTATATTATTTTTGCCATGAGGTTCATAGCCAGATAAAAGTTCACTGCAGGCCTGAGTCTGGCTAAAAAAACACTATATAGTTGTAAATATTAGTTAAAGTGGCATGGTTAAAACATTGTATTTAGAAGCCATTGCTATAAATTAATCCCATATGTTGTAAATTTTATGGGATTGTGAGTATTCTTCAGAACGACAGCTTTAAGCCATTAAAACAGAAAATGAAAATTTACATTTGTGACCCATTTTGTTGGGATGAGGGTGGTCCATCCTCTCCATGTTCAGATGGCTTGATCAGATTTCTGGGAGATGTTCAGAGTTTGGGCTGATGTTCTCTAATAAACTTTTTCAATGCAATTTTATTGATATAGCGCCAATTCACAACATATGTCATCTAAAGGCACTTTACAGAGTCAAAATCAAACCTCTAAGGCCTTCACAGAAAAGCTGGATTTATACTGATGGTTTACTCTCATCTGGACTCTGTTTACTATTTAGGTACCATGGATCGGTGCATAGCAAATTTGGAAAAATGTATCGAAAGATGCATAATTTTCCTTTTTTTAATGCAGTTTGACACTACTTCGTTTTGGTCTGTGACATAAAATCCCAATTAATTACACTCACGTTTTATTTATACCTGGAACATTCAGATGGTTCAGGGCATTTTTAGGGAAATTAATACTTTTTTGTAAGCTGCTGGTGGTTCTTGGTAACTTGTGTTTTGGCTTTACGTTCAGCAGGTTATTCCTGGATTATTTTACTATTTGTTCTGGAACCTTCTTGACAAACAACAAGGGTTTAATAATGATGCTTATTGTCATGTTCCTCAGGCTACTGATGAAGTTCCCATCAGGCAACAGCAGATGGCGCAACAGAGACAGGCCGGTCCCCCTAGTGCTGGCTTCCAGCCATGGGTACCCAAATGCACCACACCAGTACACACACACACACACACACACACACACACACACACACACACACACATTTATTAAATTAGATTAAAAAAACATCCAGATGAGCAAGATATTTTATTTTATTATTATTTTTTTTTCTTTTCTGCTCATCGAAATATGTTGACTAAAAATGATTGACCCAGTTAAAACATTTTTAGCTTAATGTGGCGTTATTACAGCGCTCTTATAAAACAGATGACCCAATATGAAGTGGGTACTTTTGGCAGGTTTCTCTTGTAAGTTTTAATCTAAATACTTATTAATTTTTACACCTGGATAAATAAAGGATATAACACTGACGCACAAAGACACACACACTCCTTTCTGTTGCAGGTGAACGGCTGCAGGTTCAACACTAACTTCTCTCTCTCTCCATTTTAAAGTTTACTTACTGGGCTGCTTTTACTCCATCACGTCATCGCTTCCCTTTTTCTCTCAGCCAATGGGATTGCAGCACACTTCTAACATCGTGGATTAAACTCCAGGTTTCTGGGACGCTCTGCCGGCGGTGTTTTCTCACATTTAGGCGATTCGTGTTTTCCATTGTGCGCTCTTCATCACTGGCTGCTTCATCATCATCATCATCATCATCATCATCATCAGTCACTACACTTGTCTTCCTCCTTGCTGCTTCACTGCTCTACACATCCCATAATTCGCCTGTGTGGGCGGGGCTTGGATGCAACAGCAGCAGCATGTGTGCAGTTCAGTAAATCTGTTTCCTGCCTTGATGCTAAATCTCTCTCTGTCTGCGTGTCCTCTAGGTGACGTCAGAAAACTACCAGCCAATCAGCAGCAGCGTGAACGGCAGCGGCTTCAGACCGTTTGACATGATCATACCGTTCTCCTTCAGGACAGGAGAGGTCACAGGTAAGCCCTCTGACATTGGCTCTGGGAATGTTCATATACATTTGTTTTTTGCCAAGGCAATACATGAAGTTTTTACAAGTGAGTCGTACAGGACAAACGGTGTATAAATGTGGCCTCTTTCCAAAATAAGAGAAATGCAAGAGGGAATAAATGTTGCCTTTTCTCTGTGCAGGCGAGGTCTTGATGCCTTCAGGGAAATCTGCTCAGCCAGTGATCACAGACAACCTGGATGGGACGGTGACGGTTCAGTACGCCCCTACTGAGGCCGGCCTGCATGAGATGCACATCAAGTACAACGGCACACACATCCCAGGTTGGTGCTGGAGTGAAATTCAGTTGCATGCATGTGCTTAAAGGTGCTGGTCAGACTTCTATGTAAATTAAAAAAGAAAAAGAAAAGAAAAAATCAAACCCGCTTCAGATGCAGTTCATCACCCATAGAACACCATGTCACTCTCTGCATTGATTTAAATTGTTTTAAAAAAATAAAAGTATCAGACTCTGTAGGGCTGGACAATGTAGGGGGAAAAAAAAAGCATATTGATGAAATACAAATCCCATTGATTGATAATTGGCAACAAATTCAAAACGCATATTTTAAGTGCAGCCCTGATCATTTTATGCTGTTGCTCAATGACTTTAGATAAAGAACACTGAATTCAACCTCAAGCCTTTATTCAACCAACGTTTTACCAAAACTGCAAGTTTTTAAAAATGAAAAGCTATAATATCTATACCTTGATAAATATTTATACAGTGATATGAATTTAGGTCAAATTGCCCTAGCCCTAATTTCACCAGTGGCCAGTTACGTTCAGATCAGTCAGCTGGAAAGATTCAAGAAAACTTCATAAAAGTAAAAAAAAAATCTTGTACCTCCATTGAAGTGCACAAAAATGATTGTATTTAGTAAAATCTGTTTATGGAAATTGCCGGTGTGGAGTTCTTGGAGAGGAAAATTGCCACATGTGATTTCTATCGTTTTTAATGTTTCCTTGGTCAGACGTGTTGATTTTGGAGACGCCTGCTGTCCATACTAAGTACTGCAGCCTAGAGAAACAAAGTCTGTAAAGGAGTGAATCCATTTTAAAATGAAATGTTTTGGATTCTAATGTTTCTGCTTTGAAGGCCTACCCTGCGTCGCAACGCTGTACTGTGACTTTATTCCGTAATACTGACGTTCTGTCAAAATATACAGACAGTCCAGAGCAGAACGTCAAGGACAATGAGCGCTTAAAAAACAAACGGTTGAACTCTGGTCTGTTTCTTGCAGAATCTCCACTTCAGTTCTACGTGAACCATAGCAGCAGTCCCAACGTTACAGCCTACGGTCCTGGACTGAGCTACGGCGTCGCCAACAAGGTGGCAAAGTTCACCGTTTTCACCGATGATGCCTCTGAAGGTACAGGAGAGCTGGGAGTCAAGTTCAGAAAGTGTTGGAAATACTACCGTCGTCTCCTCCTTTTTCTAGGTTTTAGTTACTAGTTCATCGGCAGTCTGTTAATTGTTTCCACACAAATCTCTGTCCAGGAGGTCTAGACCTGGCCATCGAGGGTCCGTCCAAAGCGGACATCAGCTGTGTGGACAACAAAGACGGGACGTGCAGCGTCAGCTACCTTCCCACGCTGCCTGGAGATTACAACATCCTGGTCAAATACAACGAGGACCACATCGAGGGCAGCCCGTTCACTGCCAGGATCACCGGTGAGGACCCACATCCTCCAGGCTACCAGCAGCGATTTAACCAAACATCCGTGTTTTTGTTAGCGTTGATGGATGAAACGTGCGTTTATCTCCCTGCCTTCCAGAGGACAACCAGCGGCGCTCGCAGGTTAAGCTGGGCTCGGCGGCAGATTTCTCTCTGGACATCAATGAGAGCGACCTGAGCGTGTTGACCGCCAGCATCAGAGCGCCCTCCGGACGGGACGAGCCCTGCCTGCTCAAGAGGATGGCCAACAACCACATTGGTAACGCCCAGCAAACACGCGTAGACGTGCTTAGCAGTCCTCCTTTCTGTTGTCCTCACGCCTTCGTTTTCCTCGCAGGCATCTCCTTCATCCCCCGTGAGGTGGGCGAGCACCAGGTCAGCATCCTGAAGAACGGCCGGCATGTGGCCAACAGCCCCATCACCATCATGGTGGTCCAGTCTGAGATCGGAGACGCCGGACGGGTTAAGGCGCACGGCGAGGGCCTCGTCCAGGCCACCACCTTCAGCAACGCCAGCTTTGTGGTCGACACGCGGGAGGCGGGTCAGTCCAGCGGTCCGATCTCTGGCGACCAACGTCACGACGTTCCACCTTAACCGGGTTCTCTGTGTTCTGTGGACAGGTTATGGCGGTCTGGCCCTGGCCATCGAAGGTCCCAGTAAGGTGGACATCCAGACGAAGGACCTGGAGGACGGGACCTGCGGAGTCACCTACTGTCCCACTGAACCCGGGAACTACATCGTCTCGATCCGGTTCGCGGAGGATCACGTTCCAGGCAAGAGCCGGCTAGAGGTTGCGTTTTCGCCGAGTTCTCTGAGTTGCGGCGTGTTGACAAAGACGACGGGTTTTCTGCCAACAGGAAGTCCCTTCACGGTGCGGGTGACTGGCGAAGGTCGCATCCGGGAGAGCATCACCTGCCGACAGCGGGCGGCGTCCGTCGCCAGCGTCGGGAGCGTGTGTGACCTCAACCTGAAGATACCCGGTAAAAACCGACGCCTCTCTGACCGGATGTGTCCGGTTTGAGTCCCAGGAGCTCAGCCGCCGGGGCTAAAACTGGGAATATCTCCTTTTATATCCCACTGTAGGAACTTCGTTCCACTCTTTACAGAATAGTTTATTGGGATGTTTTCAAGCATATTTAAAGTCCATCTATCCTTTCGTCATCTTCACTGCAAAAACAGAACTAGAAATAAGTAAGATTCTTTAAAATGAGTGCGTTTGTCCTTGATTTGAGCAGGTAAATAAGATGATTTGCCAATGAAATAAGATTGTTGCACTTAGAATAGGAACAATATCTCCATCTTATTTCAAGTGCAGGATGTCTAAATATCTTCTTTTAGGGGTCAAAATACTTTTTCCATTGGCAGATAAGATTATTTACCTGCTCAAATCAAGGATAAATACGCTAACTTTAAGAACATTTTACTTATTTTTAGATCCGTTTTTGCAGTGTTTTGCTTATCTGGGATGGGGTTGCAGGAGCAACAGGTCCAGGAGGGAAACCCAGAAATCCTAAACGGACTCCCTTCAGTGCAGAGAAGCAGCAGCTCTACTTTGAGCCCCCCGGGTACCAGAGCTCCTCACCCTGTTCCTAAGGCTGAGCCCGTCACTGGGGGCATTGGTGGGCCCCCACCTGGGGGCAGGAATCGTTTTTAAGGACAATGAGTGTTTAAAGTCCCGGGAACCAGTTCAGATTCCCGGGACTTTCTTTGTTTTACATAGAAGCATGATATGTTGGTTTGAGTCTTTTTTTTCTACTTCAGATTGTCAGGCAGTTTCTGTTTAAGGGATTTCCTGCTTCTATAGATCTGGAGTATTGTATTTACTAAGGGTTTGTTTAATTGTGACGAAAACAGGAAATATTTTTCACAGGATTGATCTAAAGATCCACATCAGAGCTGCTCAGCCTGGTTTTCTCCTGAATTTTCCTCCAGTTCTTTGCTCAGTTTCTGCTGCTCTGTCAACTCTGTCAATGTCCTTCTCTTCTGTTTTCACTTCTGACGGTTTTATCCTTCTCACTTGTTTCCCCCCCCCCCCTTTCTCCATCATCTCTCATCTTCCTCAGCTTCTCTTCCTCCTTCTTCCCTTTCTGCTGTCCTCTTCCTCGGTCTGTGTGTCTCCTCCACCTCTCTTCCCTTCATCCCTCTCCAGTTAGTTGGTTCCTCCTGGTTTTGTCTCGGCAGCACCTTTCTCGCTCTTCCTTCTGCTCTCACCGCTCCCTCTGGTGGCGTGGAAGATCCAGCGGCCGAGCAGAGCGTCCCTCTGCTGCTGCCCAAGATCAGAGCTCCTCCCTGGGCAGAGTGCGCCTGATCTCCGGCCTCTCTGGTTTGGTGCTGGCGGGGCCGGCGAGGGGCGTTTGGGTTACTGATGCCGTCAGTCCAGCGGGGCGTGCTGGGGTGATGGGTGTGTTTTTAAAACGAGGAGTACAAGGTTTGCTGCATGAAATGCTTTCATTTAAATTGCAGCTGTTTTTCAGTTTTTGCCGTTTTTTTTGCTTTTACTTCGGAACAAAGTTTAAATATTTACTGCAGGCTCCGGTTCTACTCTTTTATTAGACATTGTTAACATTTAAAATGTCAGGTTTTAATGATCATGATGGAAATAAATCTTAGTTTTCTGCTCTGGACCAGGTTTAGTTCACACTTGAGGCGCAGAAAGTAAAACTTTGCACAGATTTGTTGGCATATATTAATGAAAAGCAAAGTCCAGCTTATTTATAGAACACCAGTTCACAACACATGTCATCTCAAGGCTCTCCGTAAAGTTAATCACATTCAGACATATTGGTGAAAACTTTTCTATCGAAGGCCAGTCTCCTGCATGTTTTAAATCTCTCTGCTCTGAGACAAATGAATGACTTAACCTTCTCAGTCTGCCTTAGAGGTCTGCAGAGACCTAATAATCAAGCGCTTGTAAGCTTCAGCTGTGTTTAACCCTGACAATACAGAAAAGAGTGTCTCTTAAGGGAAACCCAGCAGGTTGCATCAAGTCTCTCCAAGCAGCATTCACTCCTCCTGAAAGAGCGTAGAGCCACAGTGGACAGTCGTCTGCATTGTTGATGGCTTTGCAGCAATCCCTCATACTGAGCATGCATGAAGCGACAGTGGAGAGGAAAACTCCCCTTTAACAGGGAGAAGAACCTCCAGCAGAACCAGAACCAGGCTCAGTGTGAACGCTCATCTGCCTCGACCCACTGGGGCTTAGAGAAGACAGAGCAGAGACACAATAAGACAAATGAAGGATGTGAGGTTTTGCCTTCCTATGTAGATTTTCCAGATTTGGGTCAAATTGTTACAGAAACACTTCAATCCACAGATTTAACTTAAAGAAGTCTCTAAGGGGCGTCATTATGTGGTCTTACTGTTCCGGCGGGTCAGTGCATGCACAGGTTGGTTTAAATAAGTAACCCTCGGTGTATAAAGCCCTTTCTGTGTCTCTTTGCAGCGATGGACATGCAGGACATCACTGCTGAAGCCACGTCCCCGTCTGGAACCAGTCAGCCCGCCGAGCTGGTGTCCATGGGTAACGACACCTACTGCGTGCGGTTCGTGCCCACAGAGATGGGCGTGCACAGCGTCGCGGTGAAGTACCGGGGTGTGCACGTACCGGGCAGCCCCTTCCAGTTCACGGTGGGCCCCCTGGGAGAGGGCGGAGCTGGCAAAGTGAGAGCCGGAGGGCCCGGCCTGGAAGGAGCTTTGGCCGGAGAGCCGGGTACGTAAAAAAAAAAAACCTCACTGAAATGGACAAATTATCAGGTTTAACCTTTACAGTTCGGGTCATGGTGGGTTTATTTTCACACGCTCGTTTTCTCTGCCGCCTCCCCCACCAGCCGAGTTCAGCATCTGGACACGGGAGGCCGGGGCCGGCGGTCTGTCTGTCGCCGTGGAGGGTCCCAGCAGGGCCGAGATCGCCTTCGACGACCGCAAAGATGGATCCTGTGGCATCTCCTACGTAGCCCAGGAGCCCGGTAGCTAACACACACACTCTGCTCACGTTACGGCTTTGATTAAAGGTGCCTGTGAGTTTTACCAGCGCTCCCTCCTTTTGCAGGCGACTATGAGATCTCTGTGAAGTTTAACGAGCAGCACATCCCCGACAGCCCCTACCTGGTTCCGGTCGTGGCTCCGGTGAACGACGCCCGGCGCCTCACTGTTGCCGGTCTTCAGGTGAGGCATGAGGAGACACCTCCACACCACCGCCTTTCCTGCTACCTGAAAGGACTTTGGGACGCGGCTGCATAAAAGTGCCAAATAAAGGTCCATCAGCTCCTTGGTGAAGCTGATAGACCGGCTGTGAGGGCTCGGCTGCTTTGGGCTCACTGACGGAACATCAGGGTTGCCGCTCTTGAAAATATTCCTGAAATCTTTGATATAACTGCAAAAAATGTCCACAGCGGTAGTCTAGTCTTATAAAATAGTACTGTTCCTGTCAGAAGCTTTATTGGACTCATCAGCATGACTGACACGTTAACGTTGATCCTTTGCAGAAGTGCTCTTCCTGCGCTCATTCAAACCTGCAGGATTTTCTTGCCAAGACTTGTTTTTATTTAGAATTTCTAGTGCAAATCACATCTCATCAGTCCCAGTTCTAAAACCAGTTCTGATGTTTGTTTGGGATCTTTGTGCTGTTGGAACATCCAGCATTCATTCAATTTTATTTATATAGCGTCAATTCACAACATGTTGTCTCAAGGTTCTTTCTAAATTCAGACTCCATCAGATCCTCCAGGTTGGTCAGAAAGTTTTCTTTCTAAGGAAACCCAGCAAGTTGCATCAAGTCTCTCCAAGCAGCATTCACTCCTCCTGAAAGAGCGTAGAGCCACAGTGGACAGTCGTCTGCATTGTTGATGGCTTTGCAGCAATCCCTCATACTGAGCATGCATGAAGCGACAGTGGAGAGGAAAACTCCCCTTTAACAGGGAGGAGAACCTCCAGCAGAACCAGAACCCGGCTCAGTGTGAACGTTCATCTGCCTCCACCCACTGGGGCTTAGAGAAGACAGAGCAGAGACACAGAAAGCACAGAAGCTCACATTGATCCAGGAGTACTTTCTATGTTAGATGGTAATAGAGGATGATCTGCCTCCCCTGGATGATGTCACAGCTAACAGAACGCAAGACCAGGTGTACCTTCTATAAAGAGGAAAAATGACAGAACAAAAAGTTAAAAGCTGAAATGACAAACAATGCAGATTGGAGAACAGTAGGAGAACTCAGCAGAGTGAGAGAAATAGACCCCGATGTCCTCCAGCAGCCTAAGCCTGAACACGGACTCCCCCCGCTGACGTTAAGCTTCTGGAAAGGGCCTGAGCCCAAACATACAGAAAATATATAGACTGTGTGGGGGAGGAGGGGGTTCTGTTAGCAGAATTGGTAGATTTCTTTGGTTTCCTCTAAGGAGAGTGGACCGATGTTTACCCAGAGTGGTTCATCTTGTTAGGAAAAATGTATCCGAATGTTAGTAGGGGGCGTATGTATATATCTGACCCCTCTGTTTAATTTTGTGCACCAATTTAAGCTCATTTTAGATTTTCTCAAATCTACACTTGGTCAAAATTAAACAGTCAGGAGCAACATTTAAGATTTAACATGAAACATTTCAGGTTAACAGAAGTAAATCCTCTTCCTGACGTTATTCTCTCAAACGGCCCTCATCAGTCGCCTCACAGCTTTAAAAAACAGAATTATTCTTTATGCAGCTGGTCTCATGGACGTGGCCACAGCCAAGCAAACAAAGGTTCTGATTTATTTAAGCAAACTCATCAGCTTCAACAGTTTTCTCCATATTCTGATTGTTCTGTAGCTTCGCTGATGCTGAACTTTTTAAATTTGACCAAACTGACTTCTAATTTAGTCAAACTAATGAAGAAAATCTTGTCTGTCATTCATGACTGGTTTCTCTTTGGTTCTTTGCTTGGTTCTGGTCATCCCTCCTTTGCTTCGGTGTGGACCTGTCGGTGTTTCTCTTGTGTTTCATTTAAAGGCTTTTAACAGCGCCACCATCAGCTCTGACTGCAGCACTGCAGCAGACCATAGCTTGCAGCCTGTTTATCTGCACACGTCGGTGATTTTTATCTGAAATGTTTGAGTTTTACATGCAGAAGAACCGCTCACAGGCAACTAGCAACAGTTTGTGTGCGATTGGATGTTATTCTCCATTCTGCATCAGTTTATTGCTGTTTTAAAACTCCTGCACTCATAGAGCTTATGTCATCTCCGTGGATTTTCGTTTTACAGCAATTAAGAAATTAAAATGCCTGTTTTTTATTTTTTATTCATTACAACACTAAGGCACCTAGACTTACCTTTCTTTCCTAATTAGGCGTCTGCCATAGCATTTGCAATGAGGAGGCAGTGCCGTGCGAAGCATAAAAATATAAGCACCATGGTGCCCAAAAGCCTGCTGATACTCACGGTGAAATAATTATTTTGATATCTCTTATACTTTTTAAGCTAGAGCGATTTTGTTCGGGACCCTTTTTAGAGAAAAAATTACATCTCTAGCCCTTACGGTTCATGAAATATCTAGTGTTGTTCGAGGTAAAGTATTGCCATTCTATTCCAATTAGACATACTCTGTCTAATTGCACGCACCCAAGTGTGTGCGTGCAATTAGACAGACAGCAGGAGGTGTGAGTGAGTTTCCATGACAACGGAACTCTGCTGGCCAGAGGTTACTACAGGTCAGGGACAGGCTCCATTGACATTGCATGGCATCTTTCGACGCCCGCTGTAATGGCTGTGATGGATGTAGGAATCTGAAATTCGCACAGTCACTTCTTCTTAACATTACATTTTTTTCCAGTGATTATCAGGCATGTCATTTTTCTTTCCCTTTTTTGGATTTGACGAATATTCCTATTGGGCCTCTGACTCAAAGAGGACCTGGCAGGATGCCCAGACATGACCCCCCCCCCCCCCCCCCCCCCCCCACCCACCTGTGGGAAATGGCACTACACACCATTTTGGTCAAACGTTGAGTTCTGGGCCCAGATTTGGTGAGGCTGAGATGCTAAAGGAGGCATTTCTGACCCATGAACTTTGGTGACCTTTGGTGACATTAAGTATTTGGACCAAACTAACAGAGTACCATCACCCGGTGATACTGAACACAACCATGTTAGCAGCTAACAGTTAGCATGTTGATAACCGGAAGTAGCTCTAGGAAGGTCCTACCAACTTCTGCCTGACAGTCTTTACTTCCTTTAGAGAGAAAGCTTCACAACAAATCTAGGCCATGTCGGATAAAGCATGTCTATTTTATGAGGTGTCAAACATGAATTTTTTTTTACCCCTTTTTGCCTCGGCTACATGCTGCAGAAATGCTCCAAAGACACTAAAATCACACATTCCACTCAGTACCCCACATGATAAGGATAGTGACGAGTAAGACAGAGGGCTGCAGCTGTGAGGGAGTCTTCATGATAACGCTGCTAGCCAGAGGCTCCTAGGAGGTCAGGGACATGCTACATTGACTTAACATGGCACCTTTCGATGGTCACTGCGGGGGCTGTGAAGACCGTGGGAACCTGAAATTTGCAGTAACTTCCTGTTAGTATTTTTGAGGGCACGATACGCACCACGAGGCAGGCACCTTATTAAATTTCTTCCGAAATTTTCTAGTTAAAAATAATTGTATTACTTTTTATTGTACTTCGGCTTACTTTGAAAAACTAAAATTTTACAGGCAGGAGTTCACAATTTCTTTATGAAAGAATGAAGGGAAAAAACTCGTGAAGGATATCAGTCGAACAAAAATCTAAAATGCAAACATTTTACCACACTAGCAAATTCTGTTAGTCTATAATTTGACCACAAGATGGCAATGGGTCACTTTTTGTCTCTAAGATTTTCAGTGTTTTGCTTGTTGTTTTTACATGGAGTACTTTCCAAAAGTATTCATCCCCTTTGGCATATTTCATCTTTCGTTGCCTCTCCACATGAAATTAAAATTCAGTTTGGAGCATTTAATTTACAGAACATGTCTATCTTTAATTTTTTATCCATTTTTTTTTTACTGTGAAGCAAATAACAGAAAACCTCTGCATGGATCCGTCTGAGCGCTCCATATCTGGCATCTGGGATTTCTGCCCATTCCTTCAGGCTAAACTGCTGCAGCTCCTCCATGTTGGATGGTTTTTCACTTTTGAACAGAGGTCTTTAAGTCTAACCATAGATTCTCAATTGAATGGAGGTCTGGACTTTGACTAGGCCATTCCAACACATTTAAACCCCTCTAGTGTTGCTTTATCATCCTGCTTCAGGCCATTGTCCTGCATGAAGGTGAACCTCCGTCTCAGATCACAGGTTAACTAACACCAGTTCTGCTCCAGAACATCCCTGTATTCAGCACCATCCACCTTTCAACTCCAACCAGTTTTTCCCTGCAGCTGAAAAACATCCCCTACCATCTTTCTCTGGGGCGATGACGTGTTGGGTTATGGTTTTCTGGCCTCTCTTCCATGAAACCCAGCTCTGTGGAGCGTATGGCTGACTGTGGTCCTATGAAGAGATCTTCCAGTTTCTGCTGTGGAGCTCTGGAGCTCCTTCAGGGTGATCTTTGACATCTGTGCTGCCTCTCTGGTTAAGGCCCCCCTGGCTCGTTCTGGTGCTGGTGGTGGTTGGCTGTCTCTTGGCAGGTTTGTTGTGGTACCAGGGGCTTTCCTGTTGAAGATAATGGATCTGATGATGCTCTGGAGGAACATCACAGATCCTGATATTTTCAAAATCCAACCCTGACTAGTCTGCAGAGCTCCTTGGGCTTCATGGTGCCTCTTGCTTAGTGGTGCTGCACCTCTAGGGCCGTTCAGGTCATGTGACTCTCATATTTCACACAGGTAGACTTAATTAACTAATTATGGGACTTTTGAAGGCAACTGGTTGCATCAGAACTTTTTAGGAGCTTCATAGCAAAGGGGGTGAAAAAAAACATTTGAACTACAGGTTAGTGTTAAAAAATGGGTAAAAAGCCAAAGGAGGTAAATATTTTTGCAAAATACTTTTTATGTTTGGTATTTTACACATTAATCCACACTTACTGAAATTCAAACTAATTTTGTTCCTACTTTTATAATTTGTTTCTACAAAGAATTACAAATATGAAGTTTGCGCTTAAGGCAGAAGCCAGTTTTGAGTTAAAACGCCGTATTGGAGTTTTAGTTAACTGAGTTTTACTGTGGCACGCTGAGTCTGCTGCACCTGCAGGCAGGAGCTCAGGTAAGAGAAGAATGCAGGAAACTGCAGCAAAAAAAAGGAAAGAATACAACCTGATGGAGCCAGAAAACGGCACCTTTTTCGTACTGAAGGATTACTTATCGTCTGTCCATACTCACCAGGAGTCCGGTCTTAAGGTGAATCACCCAGCATCCTTTGCAGTGCGTCTGAACGGAGCGCAGGGAAAGTTGGAGGCCAAAGTCCACAGTCCGTCTGGAGCTCTGGAGGAGTGTGCCGTCACGGAGCTGGAGAAAGGTCAGTCTGTGGCTCCAAACAAATGATTCCCTATGTTTTGCAGTCAAAATTGTGATAATTTTGTGCACCGCCTTATTTTCTAGTGTTGCAAGACCTGAAAAATGACTTTTCATCACAGTAAAACTAAAACTTCTAATGTTGGGGGGGGGGGGGGGGGGGAATTAAAACCCAGACTATTCAATTCAGAAGTTGGCATTCGATCATATTTGGCATCACTGTGGGAGAGTTTGGGCAGTTTTCTCAATTTTAACCTGTTTTTTTCCCCCAGGGTGACTATACAGGAAATGGTTGCAGAAATTTTAACAGATGCACATATCTGAGTTTTTGTTTGGGATTTCCTTAACAGGTTGCGCCTCGATGGCACACTTTGTGAAGTCATTTACCTCAGATCCATTTTGTGTCCTTTTTTGTTTCCCCAGACAAGTACGCCATCCGCTTCATCCCCAGGGAGAACGGCGTCCATACCATCGACGTGAAGTTCAACGGCTCTCACATCCCAGGAAGTCCTTTCCAGGTCCGTGTTGGAGAACCAGGACAAACCGGAGAGCCTGGTCTGGTCTCTGCATATGGATCTGGTCTGGAGCGAGGCACCACAGGTGATTTACCTGCACACTCTGACCTCCAAGGTGTTTAAGCAGACTTCAGCAGTTTCTGTTTTAGTCTGCTACCACATCTAGAGCTGGTCTGCATCTGATTTCATGGACAGTTTTGAAGAATTTTAAAAGCCAAATGTTTTATTTCTGTAGGAACGCAGTCAGAGTTTATCATTAACAACACTAAAGCCGGTCCCGGCGCTTTAGCCGTGACCATAGAGGGTCCATCCAAGGTGAAGATGGACTGCCAAGAGATCCCAGAAGGCTACAAAGTTCACTACACTCCGATGGCACCTGGAAGCTACCTGATCAGCATCAAATACGGCGGACCCAACCACATCTCTGGGAGTCCCTTCAAGGCCAGAGTCACAGGTTCGTTAAGGAGCTTCAGACATAATCCCAGCATGCAGCTAGGACCGTTCCCCTTCCCCTACTGGGTCATAAAGAATCCTTTTTAAAGTAAACTTTCCCCGTTTCCATCAGGTACTCGGCTGGTGAATGTGACCAACGCCAACGAGACGTCGACCCTGACGCTGGATCCAGCCGTGCGAACAGCCAGCAGCAGCTTACTTCAGAGCGCCCTGCCCAGACCAGGAGACTCTGATGCCAGCAAGGTGATGAGCCGAGGATCTGGACTCAGCAAGGCCTTCGTGGGCCAGAGGAGCAACTTTACTGTGGACTGCAGCAAAGCTGGTAAGAGGCACCATCATGCAGCATGAGCATTGTTTAAAAATTAATTATAATAAGTCCTGGACTCTTGGAACCACCAGTAGACCTGCAGTCTGAGAGCGAAGTGCTCTGTTAGGAACATACGGGGTAATCAGAGCTCTGATATATGATGGAGCTTGATTATTAAGGGCTTTATACGTTAGAATTTTTAATTCTATTCTTGATTTAACAGAAAGACAATGGAGGGAAGATAAAATAGGACAAACACTCAGAACCCTGGCTGCAGATTTTAAGAGAATTTATATAGACTTGCTATTCATTTGGGTGGATCTTGATGGCAAACGGTTGTTAAAGTCCAGCTTTAAAGTAACAGAACTAGGGATTGTTTTTTCTCCCTCCCTCTGGAACAGGATATTTCTAACATTGGGTATATTGGTGAAAGAATCGATTCCTTGAATACTGTTTTAATGAGATTTAGCTGATATCTCCTGGTCAAAGACGGCACCGAGGCTGATTAGATTACTGGGCACCAAGTCAGGGCTACCGAGAGCCAGTCACTGAGTTTTTATCATCATGACACATCTGTAGACTAGGAAACTGATTGGATTCATCAGGATTTATGGATAAATACAGCAGAGTATCATCAGCATAACGCAGAGCTTTGCATTCAAATTAAACCAGTTCTGCAGTGGCTTGTTAGCTAAATCTAACATCAATTAAACAGATGTGATAACAGTAATGTTGTGGCTCCTGTAATGAGATTTACCCGTTTCTTCCTGCCAGGTAAGAACATGCTGCTGGTGGGCGTGTACGGCCCTCAGGTCCCCTGTGAGGAGGTTCTGGTCAAACATCTGGGGAACCTGCAGTACAACGTCAGCTACGTGCTGAAGGAACGGGGCAGCTACATCCTGGTGGTGAAGTGGGGCGACGACCACATCCCAGGCTCCCCGTTCAACGTCACCGTCCCATGATGCACCTTTGGAAGAACCGGTGGTCCGTTTGCATCCCTGCTGAGATGGAGAGGAAACATTGGCTGCACTACAGATTACTGTCAAATGAAACGCTGCTGAACAAAAAAAAAAAAGTGACCTAAAAAAAAAGTCAAGGATTTTTCTCCCTTGATTCAAAATGTAAAACCACAAAAAGAAAATCTAAAGTCGACTCTTGGTTGGGCCGTGTAGCAGGAAGCAAAACGGGAGATAAAAGAAGTGTAACACATTAATTACAGCTGCCCTGCAGCTCTTGATTGAATCTGCTTGCACTTGGTAGTTTTCCTGGCCTGCACACTTGTTGTCTACATGATTCCACAAATATTCAGCTGGATTTGGGGAGAAAAACAAGCATCACTTAGAGCTGGAATAACAAAGCACTTTCTTTTACGTGTCGAATGCCAGGATGAAAATAAACCTGGAGTTCTGTCCGCTTTGAACCATCGTTCTGGTCGGTCAACATCACAAACCAGCCAGTAGAGCCAAATTGGTGCCAAAAAGCATATCTGCATGTCGGTTGGGATTAAACTGGACTTTAGTTTGTGAAACTACTGATTGATTGTTGCTCCCAGAATTCATTGCTTCCTTTATGCTGCCATAAATGCAAACTGTTGCCTTGCTGCCTTCAAGCTGTTTCCTGCAATCCACGGACAGACCACCTGCTGTGTTAGGGGTTTGGTTCCTGAGGGTTTCACACGAGCCCGTGGGGTTCGGTTCTGATCCATTTTCTCTCCACCTGGAAAGAAGATGCAGGACATTCAGATATTTGTGGTTGTCCAAGTGAAAGATCGCAGCTGATGTCTTGGTGTCCTTTATTGTTGTTTTGCTTATCACTGCTACTTTTGATACTTTGAGATGAATTTTTGTATCACGGGGGGGAGGGGGGGGCTTCTCATTTTGTATTGGGAAATGTGAATCTAAACCCTGATCTGATGTACTGTACGTTTGATAATTAAAATAAACTGGAATACTGAATAAAATGTATATCTTCAGTTTTTGTCTTTTTTTTAAACCCATTCCAGCATTCGTACTAAAGGTTGGCGATGGAGAGACATTTTGAAACTTGTGGTGCACAAAAACAGTCAGATTAAAACCATGCGTAGATGTGTCACCGCACATTTTTCTTTAATAAATCAAAATATAATGTGAGTTAACATGTATCTTGAGTCGCCCTGTGCCTGACCCTAAATACATCTGCTAATCCACACTAGTGTGCCGTGAGTGATTGTCAGGTGTGCTGTGGAAAATTATCCAATTTCACCTAATTGGGTTTAAAATATATATTTTTTTACTTTTTCATTTGAAAGAAGGAATATAAAAGATTATTAAAAAATACATGTTTGTGTTTATTTGATTCCTAATCGACACTTTGATAAGAATGACTATATTGTTAGACCAGCTACAGAGTATGATTTAACGCTTTTGGTTGGTGGTGTGCCTCGTAATTTTCAATAAAATTTTTTACCTTGGATCAAAGGTTGGAAAAACACTGTGCCAATTAGTAAAAAAAACCCGGAAGGCACCCTTCCAGTGCGATGCTGTCAGGGGAGCCTCTGGGGATTTTTGTAGTGAATGATTAAATTAACAGCTGACTGGGTGACATCAGCGACTCAAACTCTTTCAATGAGGAAGTGTGTCCTCACACACACTTTGAAGTAGTTTAAATCTTCATAATGAGTCAGGATAAATACCTAGCAGTTGTTGTCATGCATAGATGGATTATAGAAATATGTGTGCAGTCACAGGTCTGATTTATATTTGGAAAACAGCTCCTCGCTGCAAATGAGAGCTAAAGATCAGGGGACATTTATGTATCTGAGCAACAGGAGGCTTTTCCATACGGTTGGCTTGGGACGGCTCAGAGCTGACTGTGACATACTGCAGCAGAGTTGGGACTTGTAAAAGGCAACAGCGACAGTGTTTCCAGTTTGGCAATAATTCCTCTGGGCAATTAGAACTGTTTCTGCAAACAATCTCCCTCCCCAGTCTTTAACTGGAGATGTCCTCCATCAGCACCATTTTGCACTTGGTAGTTTTTCTGGCCTGCACACTTGTCTACATGATTCCACAAATATTCAGCTGCCATGGTTCCACAATTACACACAACGTTGTGCAACTATTGATGGACGTGTGATTGTCTTTGGTGTCAGGATGGAAATAGCTGACTTGTTAGGAATTAACCTGCTGATTTGACCCCTGTTTTCTTTTTCAATGAGACTGAAAGTTCCATAATTTACATGCATTTCCTCCTCAGTACAGAGACCGATACTTATTTGCATCTACATTTGACAAAAACAAATATTTCCATTTGACTGAATTTGTTTCCTTCATTTTTTGAGGTGTTACATAACATGATTGTTTGGGGCTAAATGGGATTCTATTTCTTTATATTTATACAATAAATGTTCAAACTCATTACAAAACTACGGGTGTGATGTTCCTTGAGATAAATAAAACAAAATGAAATTATATTTTAGTGGGTTTGGGGAAGTTTTGGTACATTGTTGATTGAAAAGGTTTGTGTGGCTGCTGCACTTTTTACCGTAACATTCATTTTTATAAGTCCTAAATTTCGCATTAATCATTGCATTTTTTTGTGTGTAGACACACTTTATACACAATGCTTCAGTTGTCCAAACTTTTTGCACATCTGGTACAAATCGAAATGCAAAAATATTTTGCTGTTAATAGTTTTTTTACCTGTCCAGCAATAGATAAATAATTCAGAATTTCTCCGAAGCAAGGCAAGTTTTTTGTATAGCACATTTCATTAAAAGGACAACGTAAAGTGCTTTATATGATTAACACATAGGAAAATAAAACTGTAAGAAAAGTAAGTAAACAAACTGTTGGAATAAAATGTAGGAAAATTGAAACTAAAGATTTTAAAAATAGTTGGATTACAAACTTAAACTATGATATTTCAGTTAACAGTTTATCTTGAAAGAGGAGAATTTTTTTTATTGGTACAAATATTTCTCTGTCATACCTATTAAAAGAATCTTTTCAGGTTTCTTAGTGTTTTATTACCAAATGTCAAATTTTCCAAGCTCATTCTCAGCGGCAACCAGAACCTTCTTTAAATTTTTTTTAAAAATTTGCTGTATTTTGTTTTTGACAAGTAAATTTCTCCACTGTGAGATCAATAGAGCCCCATCTTATGTTATCTTAATAATTCAATTCAATTTTATTTATATAGCGCCAATTCATTAAACATGTCATCTCAAGGCACTTTAGAAAGTCAAATTCAATCAAATTATACAGATTGGTCAAGAATTTCCTCTCTAAGGGAACCCAGTTGATTGCATCAAGTCTCTCCAAGCAGCATTCACTCCTCCTGAAAGAGCGTAGAGCCACAGTGGACAGTCGTCTGCATTGTTGATGGCTTTGCAGCAATCCCTCATACTGAGCATGCATGAAGCGACAGTGGAGAGGAAAACTCCCCTTTAACAGGGAGGAGAACCTCCAGCAGAACCAGAACCAGGCTCAGTGTGAACGCTCATCTGCCTCCACCCACTGGGGCTTAGAGAAGACAGAGCAGAGACACAGAAAGCACAGAAGCTCACATTGACCCAGGAGTACTTTCTATGTTAGAGAAGACAGAGCAGAGACACAGAAAGCACAGAAGCTCACATTGATCCAGTAATCTGTTCTACATTAGATTGTAATAGAGGATGATCTGTCTTCCCTGGATGATGTCACAATAAATGGCTGTGTTCACGTCTGTCAGTCGTCAACAAGTCACCAGATGTTCGTGGCTGAAATTATTATGAAAATGAAAGCAAAACAAAATGGCTAATGAAAGAAAAATACTTTTTTTTGTTTTTAAATTTTCCATAGCCTGCGAGCCTCCTTTCAAGGAAGCTTGAACTTCTTAGCGACAATAACGTGCTTGTAGCTGACTGAGACCGACACAAACATTTGTCCAGATCTTTAACTGAGACTCATCTACAAAAGTATCCACCAAATGTATACTAGCACTCCCACATTTTCAATTTCAAGAATAAATTCCAAACTGTAAAAATTGTACTAAGATTTTGCCAAAATGGCATAAATACAATAGGGGTCCGCCTGAATTAATTTTCTTCAATCCAAACATGTATAACTTCTCAATTCCTTGCCACAGCAAACTTGCCACAGATGTATCCAAGATTTTGTAGTTACATTTTTTTTTATCGTGTTTATTTCCTTCTTTACAGCAAAAGTAAGAAATATTGTATGTAAACATTTGTTTAACGAAATACATTTTTTGGGCATTAAAATCTGATTTACTCAGGCCCAGAATAATTTATTCTCAAATTTTCACCTCCACATTATCCTCCAGGACCTTTAGGCTAGTTACTAACAAGATTTGCAGTTTAGGCATTGTACACATTGAGAAATGCCTTATAAAGAATGAATTATTTATTTTTGGAAAATAGACCCTCAGGCTTAAGAAGCATAGAAAGATATAAATCTGTCTTTGATGTCATCCTAAAAATGTATAAAAAGTTTCCGTGTGCTTCGGTGCCATTTGCTGGAAATCCAAATCTGTACCATTCTTGAACACTCATGGCTCCTAGGGCCAAACTTTGGACACCCAGTGTCTGTTTGAGAAACATAAAAAAAGGAAAAAAAAAATCATTGTTTTTTTTAAATTAAAGTTGACCTTCAAGGATTGATTTTAGTTTAACTGAATCTAAACCAAAAGTCTTAAAGCTGGTAATCAGCAGCAGATCTGTAGTTATCTTCAGTTCAGTGACATTTCCCCGCCTCCTACATGCAGCAGCAACTCAGTAAAAATACCCGTAAGGCATCCATCACCTGCCCAAATAACCATTACAACAATGCTGTCAGACAATCCGCTGACTGAGTGACATCAGCGACTCAATAAACAAGCTGACTGTTTCAACGAGGAAGTCTGTTACCACACACACTTTGTGAAGTACTTTAAAGCTTTAAAATGGCTTAGGATAAATACCTAGACATCAGCCATCCTGCACAGAGGCTGCTCTTATTTTGTTCCAGACACTTTATATGCAATTATTGTTTTTAACTAAAGTTCACCTTTATGGATTGATCTTAGTTCAACTGAATCCAAACTAAAAGTTGGTATTCAGTAACTCACCTATTTTCAGTTCAGTGACATATTGTTGTTGCCCATATTACACAGATCAATGAAAAAACTGATCTGCACATTTTTGTTTGGACAACAAGATCTGAGGAGTGTTTCTGGTGGTTCATAATTTCCATTTCCATATAATGGAGACCTCAGAGCTGAAAAACGTTTTCTCATGTTAATTTCTTGACTTAATTTCTTGGTTTCTGCTCTGTTATGGGAGCACCTGTATAGACAAGGTTCCTTTCCAATGAACTGAAGTTAGCACAGGTGGAAACCAACATCCGAAGGATGATAAGTCAAAGTCACATCTGAGCTCAATTTTTTAAGTCATTATGACAAAAACTACAAATGCTTATGATTATTATTATTTTTTTTATAATTTGCACAAAAATATCATTGAATTAATTTAATGTAATGAGTAACATTTTAATCAACTTTTTGATTATTTATCCAGTAATAACCTCTTATCTCAGGTTCAATCTGGATTTAGAAACAAATTCTCAACAACCTCTGGTATTGAAATTTGCTAATGATCTTTTCTGGCTTTGATAATAATTTACTTACACAAGCTTTATGTATAGACCTTACCAAGGAGTAAGACATGGTTTACCACTGCCTTTTACTGGATTAATTACATTTGATTGATCTTGACAGGTCCTCTTTTCTTTGGTTTAACTCATATTTTTATTACTGTCATTCAGATTTCAGTATAATAGATAGACGTGTGCCACAGGGTTCCTCATTTGGTCCTCTTCTATTTTAATTTTTTTATCAATAACCTCCCTTTTTCTTGCACTGACTGTGATATTGAACTATATGTGGATGACACCATTATTTACTGCTCAAATTCCAGAATCGCTGGCATTCAGCCCTCTCTTCAACATGACTTTGACACAGTACAAACATCGCTTCATGTCCATAAATTACTTCTTAACAAAACAAAATTGCATTCCATGTTATTTCAGAAGAAATTTCCATATCTGGCCATGAGCTTCATTTTATTTTGGATTCTACATCAGTTGAGCCGTTTAAATATTTAGACCTCTGGCTTGACCCTTTGCTTTCTTTCACCTTTCATATACATTCTGTTACAAATAAAATTACAGATTGTGTAAAACTACTCTATCAGTCAATAATTGCTGTACATTCCCAGCGAGAAAGGGGATTGTAACATAATTACTACTGAACTACTAATCTCCAACCACTTAATGTTGTATATGACAGTTTATGTAAGTTAAGGTTTATTTATATAGTACTTTTCAGTAACAAGACATTCAAAGTGCTGTACAGGAACAGAAAAACATTACAGACAGACATAGGAAAAACAAAGGAGTAAGCTAAATAAATCCTTGACTAGAATTCTTTCATACATTAACAAACATACAGGAGATTCATCACTAAATATTCTAAGAAAGCTACAGTTTGAGTTCTCCGATCTGACCTTTGTGACACTACAACTGTTTAAGTGTAATCATTTAGGTCTATTTTTTTTAATTCTAAACCGAATAAACCTCACCCCATCCTCCAGACAACAATTTATCTGGATATTATTTAAATTTAATTTATTAAACCTAGTTATCCTGACTATATAAAACAACACCTGGATCAATTTAGCTCCTCATATAGTCTTAAAATAGTTGCTCTAAATGAAACTAAACTAGTTCTACAGAAATAAAGATGAAACTGCACTAGTTCTACAGAAAAAGAAAAAAGACCCATCAGATAATATCTGGTACTTTTAGAGACCAACATCCTGGTCAGACGACATACTTTTAAACAAAGTAAATAAGAAAACAAAGGAAGGAAGTCATATCAGACACCCTGATAAAATTTCCGTAAAATGCAAAAGGAAGTATTTCATGCCTGCTGTATCATGTGCAGAGAGCACGACACCAGGAACAGGTTTTAAGAACTGAAACTGAAGGCTGATCAAAGAAAAACTCCCCCTGGCCTCCAGAGCATTTAAAACAGACCAAGAAAGGATGTGGAAAGACACAAACATCCTTTCCTTCGGACCGAAACGTCTGCTGAACGGCACGCTGAAGTGACAACCTCTGGAAGATCATCCATCTGAAGAGCTTTAACGGAGCAGCGGAGGAAAATCAGAACAGCTCTGAAGGGAAAGAGGGGAGTGAACGACCCGCCTGAGTCCAAGTTTCCTGCTTCATCAACAGAAAACGATGGCTCCCACGTCAGAGAATCTTTCTGTCTCCTCACAAGGTGTAGGAAATCCGGATCTTCCAACCTGCAATGAAAAAGAGGATATCCAAAATTTTTTAGAGACAGTACAGAATAAACTACAGCTGTTTGAAGAATTTAAAGAAAACTGTGACCAAACAGCCGACCACATCAAGACCCAGACTCAACAGGCTGAGAAGCAGATCAATGACCAGTTTCAGAAGCTTCATCAGTTCCTGCAGAAAGAAGAGGAGGCCAGGATCTCAGCTCTGATGGAAGGAGAGAAGCAGAAGACCCAGCCGATGGAAGAGAAGATCAAAGCTCTGGAAACAGACATAGCAGCTCTGTCAGACACAATCAGAGTCACAGAGGAGAAACTGAGCTCTGAAGGCAACTCATCCCAGCAGGACTACAAAGCTGCTCTGGAGGAAACCCAGCGCTGCTGCAACCCGGATGATCCACAGCAGGTTCCTGGAGCTCTGATGGATGTGGCCAAACATCTGGGCAACCTGGGCTTCAACGTCTGGACGAAGATGAAGGAGGTGGTTTCCTACACTCCGGTGATCCTGGATCCGAACACAGCTCATCCGGGCATGATCCTGTCTGAAGATCTCACCAGTGTGAAGCTGGGAAAGAAGGAAAACCTCCCAGAGAACCCAGAGAGGATCACCACCTGCCACTCCGTTCTGGGGTCTGAGGGCTTTGACTCTGGGACTCACAGCTGGGTGGTCGAGGTGGGAGAAAATAGAGGCTGGAGGCTGGGAGTGTTAGCAGAGAGTGATGAATCCGTGATTGAGCCTGAATATCTGGGATTAGGTTATTATGATGAGAAGTATGCAGCGTGGTCTCCATCACAATGCTTGGTTCTGAAAGAAACAAATCGTTTCCAGACAATCAAGGTTCTTCTGGAATACGACAAAAAAACCCTTTCCTTTATCGATGCCAAATCCAACCGTTACATACACACCATCACCCATACCTTCACCAAGAAGCTGTTTCCCTGCATTAACACCTGGGACATAGATGCACTGAAGTTACTGCCGCAGCAGGTCAACACCCAGCCTAACATGTGAGACCTGGACATGGTCCCTACAAAGAGGGATAATAAGTTAAGTAGGGCATAAAAACTCAACACCTATTGCCAGCAACTAGTTTTTCTGTAATGCATACAACCTGACTTTGATAAATTTGAAATTAAACAGATAAATTAGCACAAACCAACACACTATAAAATCCAGTTTGTATAAGCTATATATAATTTGTTTTTTCATATTGTTCATTTATTGAACAGAAAAGATTCACATCAATCCTTTAATGATCCAGCAAGGACAACCAACACTATATTAATATTTGTTTGTAGTTTCCATTTTCCTGTGTTCTATTTTGTTTAAAGTTTCCTGCATTTAATTCCAACTATTTTTTTACTTGTTTTTATTTTCCAATGTTTTAATCATGTAAAGCATTTAGCATTGTCTTGTACTAAAATGTGCACTACAGATAAATCTGCCTTGCCTAGATGGTCGCACACTATCCAGCAGAACATAAACGTAACGTGTGCATTTCCAGAATTTTGATTGGACGATCTGAGCTTGGGGCCGTAGGATTTGTGCCCCACGGCTGTCTACTGAGAGCGTACTGGGCATGCTCACTGTGATTTCAGATGTTCATTATGTAAACAAACGTTGGTGGGCCGGCCCCAATATCAAGGCTCCTCGGGAGGATTTAGCCTCTGAGTTTGTTAGTTTTCTGGCAGACTTAGATATATAGACATAAATGTTTATAAAAGAATTTTATTGGTGAGGGAATCTGTCTTTTTTACAATATTGCTCTATAAAGAACAATCATGTCACACTGATTATTGTGAACATAGAGCTCCACAGCGACATCTGGTGGAGTCTGGCCCCACTTGCCCCAAATGGAGAGACGCCACAGTCCCTGCAGGAAAATGATGTAAACTGACCTGAGCTGTAGACGTTCATGTTTAAATTTCACCGTATCCAATCAGCGTGATTATTAGAGCTGTTTTGAGATTATAGTAGTTATTTTCATTTTGTCAGGCTTGGTGTTTAATGTCTGTGATGGGGATGTTTCTGATTAAATAGAGATATTTATAACTTTTTAGACTGTATTATATATTTTACAAATTGCTTCTGAATAAAAAAAAATTGTGTATAAAAATACATTTTACTAACATACAATTTTATTACAAATCTGGTGTAGTGTATTCCAATTGGGTGACTTTTCTGTATTTATGTTATTTTATATACATTTATTTTACTCTGCAATAAAACTTGCTTGATTAATTTTAATGTGAGTGTTTTTTTTCCTAGAATAGCTCTCTGGGTGCCGAGAACCGCCTAATGTCCAAAAAATAGCATATTTTGTGTTTGTTTTCAAAATTAGAATAAGAGTTTCATAAATCAAAAAATCTGTCTAGTATACAATAATATGGTTCAGAATTGAACAACTAGTACAGATGATCAAATGATCAAACAAAACCTGTGTGTTAGCCATACAGAAGTGGCCAATCAAAAGTTGTAAATCAGTTAGCAACTTAATCCAGCCACTGGCGAGCAGTCTTATTTTCTTACAGCCCTTAACAGTAGGGGCCACCATCTTTGGGACATGCAAATAAGCAAATGGAAAAAAAAAAAAAAAAAAAAGAAAAAGAAATAAATAAAGAAGTGCTCAGCTGCCCCGAATTTTTGCCTACCTGGATGATGAGCCATTTCAACCATAAAAATGTAGCTATGGATGTAATTTTAAAAGCTCCTTTCTGATCATTCGAGTGGATGAACCGGGATAAGATGGGTTTCAAAAGACATGTAACAGCAGGCCGGTAAACCCAATCTTTAACATGGTGCCGTGACCTTCGGATTTTGGCAGTAAGCAGAGGAACTGTTTGCTGGCAGCAGGCAGAGGGTCCGGTGGCGCCAATGTATGGCAGCCTTGCCTCTGTCAGTCTGCCCCAGGGCAGCTGTAGCTACTAACATAGCTCACCACCGTCAGGGTGTGAATGTGTGTGTAAATGGGTGAATGACTGACTGTAGTGTGAAGCGCTTTGGAGGTCGTCAAGACTAGTTAAAGAGCTATACAAGTCCAGAATGGGATTCTGGAGCACTACAGTTAGACTAAGGAGGTATTAAAATAAGTAAAAACGTTCTGTCGACGACGGAAGGGGCAAGGGTCCCTCCATGATGCGCTTGCTGTGTCTAAATATTAAAATTAATGTCTTGTCCAACATTTTGAATGTCTCGGTTGTGAATGGGATCCATGTAGTGTGAAAAAGAAACACAGACTGATTGAGCCTGCGGATCTGCAAAGTGTGGGTGTCTCTGTGTGTATCTCTGCTTGTGTGTGTGTGTGTCAATTTCCCCACATGTGTGGGCCCCAAGATAAGAGAAGTGCTGTGGAGCAGAGTGTGTCTGGTTAAGTAAAAATATGGGTAAAAAACTAAGGGGAATTTGGAAATCATTGGAAAAAAGGTTGATGCATTAAAGATGTTTGTTGAAGTACAGGTGGAGTTTCAATGCAGAAAAGTGTTTGAGGTATTGGGTGTAAGCTGATTGGGTGAGTTGCATTGGGAAGTGCACGGCCGACTGCATCTTGGTGAGTTTTGGAGAAAATTTTTATTTTAAACTGTAGCCTAAAAGTTAGAAAGAGGTTAGAAGTTTGGAAAAGTTGTTGAAAAATTGGGAGAACATTAAACATCTGTTTGAGGCATTATAAATTGGGAAAAAAACAAAAAAGGGAAGATGCCTTCTGTTAGAGCATAATTCTAACTAGTGTTATCTATTGCAAAATAGCATTTTAAAATGCCTAATGAATGTATACACTTTCAGAAATAAAATATAATTTGCGATTAAAATGTGATTAAAAGGTTTTCATTGTTTGATAGCCCTTGTTATATTAGATAAATAAATAGATATAATCCGTCAGACTTCCATCTAGCTGTTTAATAGAGAATAGTAAACCCTGTCAGCTTTTGCTCATTTGCAGGCCTGGGAAAAACACGAGTAAGCAGAACAAAAAAGTTATAAGTTAAGGTTAAACTGTACCTTAATAGTGTGCGCAAACGGATATTGCGGCTGATTTGACAGATTTTGTTAACCCTGCATTTAGTCATGAGTCAGTTTTGAAGTTATCCTCAAATGCAGCAGCTACAACTGAGGAATCTATGACAAATGTTAATGGCTTGCATCGTTTTATTATAGATACTGATATTACAGAACGGCAGAAATTAGTAGAAACTGGAAATATTACGGGGTAATCACAGGACGGTCCCCAAAGTATTCATTGTATGTAACAACATTTTCATACTCCCACAAAATGTAGATGCCCTTGTTACAAAGTAACTTAGGGGCCGAGGAATCTTTTTTCATTGTTCATTTGGTAATGTGCAAATTCGGGTGAATATACTTTTCAACATCAGTTGCTGGTGATCAATCGTGGCTGGCAGAATTTGACTTAAAAATTTCCTAAACAAAGGCACAAAACTGATTTTAGTTCCATTTTAAAATGTAACTTTAGTGTTTTTTGTACTTTCTTCCTTGATAGATGTAGTTACACAGCATTTTCTTTATTCACTTTAGCAGAGTTTCACAAGTTTAGCTGGGACTCACACCATCTACCGGAAAATATCAGTAAGATGGATCAAACACACAAGTGTGGATCCTAAAAGAACTCTGTCCATTATGGGTGGTTTATTTGGAGTAATAATGTTAGACAGCGTGTCCTCTTCAGTGTCTCAGCTGATGAACTTAAATCCTGATACGCTCGCTGGGACAATATTTGATACACCATTTGGTGTGACTCAAAGGAAGGGAGAAACACAACGCTTGGGTTTGTTAATTACTAAAAGTTAGTAAAATTACAGTTATTGGAAAACAACATAGGAAGGGAGTAACAGTAAGCAGCAGATTACACCTAGCAATGTCTCTAATTTAATTAAAGGAGGGGGGCCGCCTCCGGATGGCATTGTGACAAATCAGCAGACATGGGGAAAGGAGCAGAGGACCGAATAGACGAGCTGGACATGTCAGAACTTTTCGAACATCTACAGACATCTGCTATAACTGTGGTCACTCTGGACCCTGGGCCAGAGACTATTTCACATCAGCAAGTCAGCCTGGCATCGAGTCACCAAATCCTGGCATGAAGTCCCAATACGACCTCACCTCCAGAAGGTCAGTACCCCAGCAGGGGGATCACCCTGGAAAAGTGGCCAACGCTCATGAACAGCGCAGATCCCAAGCTGTCAAGGGAAGTGACAGTATGAATTTTCTGCGCATATTGGAGCCACTTCTTTCATCAGACTCTGAGTTGTGAAAAGGGGACTGTGTCACTATGGTGCGTCGCAGAGACATTACAGCGATCAGCTCCTGCAACACTGGGGAAGAAATGTGGAGTTTCACGCTTGAAAGCCTTGAATATGACGTCTTAACTCCGCTCTCATGTTTGCCTGGTCTGTTGCATGTCGGTCCGAGTCCATCTCAGGAGCCACGGACTGGTATCAAACATCTTTAAGGTAAAACACAGACAGTTATTTCTAGCCATATACTACTGAACAAATTTAATGGAATGTGATCTGGACGGCCTGTGTTTTTTCATTTTTGAGTCCCTAGGCAAATGGCTCAGGAGATGGTACAACATTTCTTAAGGCAGCCGAATTGAGCGAATCCCA